>NC_052360.1:74238930-74407339 GCF_009727055.1 Benincasa hispida | reverse complement strand
CTTTGCTCGAGCGGTTCAAGACCCGGTTCGCCTATTTGAACCGGAGACTCCTTGTCTTTGTAATAGTTAGCTTTCCTTTTGTGATTTTAAGAAAATTTTATCCGGTTCATCAACTTTTATTGCTTATACATGTGACTATGGTACTTATATGCCAAGGTGTTTGTCATATAGTTAAAACCCACCTTAGGTTGTGCAATTACTCATGCATCATGTATTATAATTGTTATAATCGAGCATGAAGAAATTACTTGAAAGCATGCGTATGCATCATGAAATATAAGAGTAATATTTTGCATGCAGTGAGCATTATCATGCATCATCTTTTTATTATAAATGTTATGGTCTAAGGGTGAATGGAAACATGTTTTTGCTTGTTTCATTGCGGTTTTGTATAAGTGTTATATAAAAGAAGTAGCAATGAATGGACAATGCATTGAGCATGACACTTAGACCGTTTATAAACATTATGAATGCCTTGCATGTGTTAACTTAGTATTGTGGTTGTTTCTGTTTATAAGTGTTATAAAGGAAATTAGACTTAAAATAAATAATTCAAAGTTGCATGCGGACTTAGGGTGAACTCAAGTTTTTAAAAGGGTTTTAAAATTTTGATTGAGATAGAACTAAGTTCAAGTGGTTCTAAAGAGTTTAGTAACCTAGATTAATCTTTTAAAATCAGTTTAATAGGATTAAATTGGTTGAAATAAGAGATTAAGTTTGTTGTAAACCTATCTACAAGGGACCTTTTGTCTAAGGCAGGTTCTGGCTAGGCTGGGGTTCTTAAGTTAATGGAAACGTAACACCCCTATCTGGGAACCTACCTGGAAAGGTGAATTAGATAGATTTTCAACAAGCATGCGATGATTTGGTCAAAGATTCCATTAAAGAGTTTAATGGATGATGATCAAAAGTTGTTCAACTAACCAAGGTAAATGTTACTCTTGGGCAAACCTAAAAGTCAATTAGTTAAAATCCTTAGCCATGTTTTTCTAAGTAAGCTAAACCTTAGGTTATAAAATAATTAGTGGGAGGAAGAGGTGTATCAGATATGTCTATGATTCCACTCATGTTTCTCCCTGTATGTTCACACCGTGAGATTCATGCTTGGCCTCGTAGTGCTCAAGATGCATCCCCCTTCGGATGGTATTTGCATGAGTCAATATCAAGGTGGACGGAAAGAGTATTTATAGTAAGTGGGTGAAGGGTGTGTGTCAACATGTCTTATGGTCTCTGTCATTAGTTCACACCGTGAGATCATTCTATACTCCCTCATGTCCCCTTCGGATGGTTTTTGTGCATTTGGTCAATATCAAGGTGAACTCTAGAAATGGATAGGGTCGATTTAGGTTTTACCCTAATCGAATTTTTTCCCTTCAGATTGGCCTTTTGGGACGAATCTCTAGGGCTTAAAATGACTAGTCACACTTACGGGAGATTGTTAAGTAAGTTAATGATCTCTTGGCCAGATCATTAAAAAAAAAAAAAAAAACTCAGAGAACTCTGATTTCTCTGTATCTTTCTTTTCACACAGGAAGAAGAAGAAAAAAACTGACTTCCCCACTTACATGATGTGGAGAGGGGGGGGAGGGGGGGAAGTTAACTCCTTCCCATTAGTTATTTCAAAAAATAATATATTATATATTATTAAACTTTATCAATATAAATTTATATATTAAACTATATGTTATATCAAATATAATATATCTTATAGTTTATATATTGTATCAAATACAATATAACCTATAGTTTCTTTTCTCTCACCAATGACATTTAATATAAATCACATTTACATGAAATTTAACAATATGAATCCAATTCATATAATTAATATTTGAATCATATTCAAATATTTATTTCCTCTTATTAATATTATAATGTATTAAATACATTATAGAAATTATATCATATATAAATAAAATTTAATTGATTATATCATATACAATTAATTTCCTCAATCAATTTGAACAATTCAAATTAATCCAAAAATCGATTCTCATTAAATCGAGTTGAGCTATCAAAGGGACCTCACAGACCTATAGCTTGAAGCTCCAATGGTACGTGAATAATTAATTAAATTATTTAATTAAATTATTCACCATCCATTAATCATCGGGCACTTCACTAAAGACCGACAGCTGCACTCTTCACACTATAGGTTTATTTCTGTTTCCATTGAAAATAACCAATCCATGGTACAACGACCCTTCACAAATTGCTTGTAAGTATAACTGGGTCAAAACTACTTTTGCCCCTGTAGTTACATCTAACTCCTTAAGTACCACTTGTTCCTCTAATGTACAACATATTATAGTCCAACTATGACTAAGCCCCTATCGGGCCAGGAGAGGATGTGATACCCCATTGTTCAAGTCTCAGAATCAACCCTTAAGGAAACAATTTATCTACTTGTCTTGACGTCGGGGAATGAGTGAATTCCTTCTTGTGCAGTTGTGTTCCCAGCTCCCTAATCAGAAAAATCCCCGAAAATGGTAGGTTTGTTTAGTCGACGATCTGGCCACTCTCATGCATACAAATCAAAGGATCGCCTTCATAGGCAGGAGTTCACAACTCATCAGGATTCAGGTTATGTTACCTATGGTAATCCTGGTGAAATATAAGTCTCTATTATAAACGGTGTTATATAATGAGAATAAACATTTCATGGTCCGGTCTTATACAAACTTCTTTTTATAGAATATCCTCGNCTCTATTATAAACGGTGTTATATAATGAGAATAAACATTTCATGGTCCGGTCTTATACAAACTTCTTTTTATAGAATATCCTCGCTTACATGTCTCCACATGAATAATCAAGATCAGATCATTTGTAGTACTTTACAATAATCAATATCTACAAAGCGGGTCATTTAGGTTATCACTTAAACATGATCCACCTGTATGTCTCTACATACATGTCTACAAACCTTGGATGTTAGTTTATTGGTTTGTGGTTAAAGCAACTAATTTTGAAATAAAAAATCGTATATGTCATTACATAAATAAAATGTTTGTACAATACAATTACAAACTATAGGACTCTACAAGATTTAGGGCATCAACCCCAACACTAACATCTACAGTTTCAGACATACTACTAGAAGCTATTTTATTTCTTGTTTCATGCATACTATTAGACGAGGAAGGCATGGAAATAGATACATTCACACAATTAAACGTTCTAATAGATTCAAAATTTTCCCCTTTTCAGTGGAAAAATATGCTCAAAGAATTCTGCATCCTTATATTCACATACGGATCTAACATTGAAGCACATAAATTTACATGCAACACTATCTTAAGCATAACCAATAAACACACAATTAAAAGTTTTAGATCCTAGCATAGGTTTCTTGAATGCAGGATATGGTACCTTAACCAAACATCTCCACGCTCTTAGATAATTGAGATTGGGTGCATAACCTTTCCAGAGTTCGTAAGGTGTATAATTCCGTTTTTTGTGAGGTACTCTGTTAAGACTAAAACAGACAGAAAGCACAGCTTCCTCTCACATATTATCATACAATCCAGAACTTCATAATATAGCATTCTTCATCTCTTTAAGAGTTCTATTTTTATGTTTTGCTATACCATTGTGTTGTGGTGAATAAGGTGCACTATTAATGAATAATGCCATTTGATTCACAATATTCTTTAAGAGTATTATCATTATATTCACAACCTTTATTTGACCTTAACCTTTTAATCTTTTTATCTAATTGATTCTCTACTTTTGGTTTATATTTCAAAAATATACTACCAACTTCATCTTTTGTTTTTAAAAGCTAGATTTTAGTATATCTAAAAAAATCATCAACAAAAGAAATGTAGTAATTTTTTCTGCCTCTACTTGTGGTGTTTTTGAAATAAGCTAAATCAAAGTGAATTGGTTTTGATAATTTTGTACTCCTAGATGTGACAGGTTAAAAAAGTTTCTTGATAAACTTCGCTTTTACACAAACAGAACATTTACTAGTTTCATGTGTTTAGATGCATTAATCAGTTTTAAACCCTTAAATTTCTTAACTGATGCAATATTCATGTGAAAAAAGATTAGACTATGTAACCAAAATTAGAGGCACTTGCATTCATCATATTTGTAATAGGGACAGTTTTCAATACAAAGACCATCAACAAGATATCTCTTACCAACGAAGTCTCCATTTTTTACGAGGACAATATTGTCAGCTTCTAGGACAACCTTAAGCCCAACCCGATTCAATAGACTCCAAGATACCAGGTTCATACATAAGGAAGGTATATACAATGCATTACTTAAGGATAAACTTTTTCCTGAGGTTATTTAAAAGAACCTTCTCTTTTCCAAGTACTTTTGATGTGGCACAGTGTGAAATCCAAATTCCATTTTCCCTACTTAAGCGAGTAAATAGGGAGGTAAACAAGGTATAAGTTAATTTTATGGAAAATGTTAGAGAAAAAGGAAGAAGAAAATTCTAAGTGGAAATAGGACTCTCGATTGGCTTTGTGTTGGCCTTGGCAAGTTGAAAATTAGCTAAGTATAGAAGCCAAGAGTAGGCATGTGTTGGTGTTAGGAAACATTGACGCATGAGTCATTATGTGTATGGCAATCAAGGATTATAGAGGTTGTGTGAGGCTAAGTGTTGAAGCCAAAGGCAAACTATGCATTGGAGCTAGGGCATAAGCGCATGAGTTGGTGGATTTCCATAATGCATTGGTGTAAGGCTGGGCCATGATAGATGCATGGTGTGGGTTGGCCGAGCGGTGCCATGAAGGGGTTGTCCAAGCATGGGAGAGGAACATGTCAAATGACCATGCGTTAATAAGAGGCTTTCTTGATCGTGCATCGAGGAAGGGCCATCGTGCAACAAGTAAGGGCCAGGCGTGAGCAAAGAAGCGCTCGGTTGCGCGCGAGCGTGGGTGTTGGGCATTGAGGCATTGTGCGAGGGTGATCGCATAGTTGCATGCAGGGATGCACGATGAGCACGAGGCTGAGTGCAAGACAATGAGCGCAAGGCGCTAGGTATGCGATGTGCATTGAAGCGACACTGATAGGCACACGATGAGTGCTAGGCTATACGATGTAAGGGCAAGACGATGTGCGTTGATATAGCTAGGAAGCTGTGCGATGAGGTATGCAATGTGTGTTGTTAAGGTCGTGCAATGCTCATGTGATGCCAAGGCTTGAAGGACCATGCGATGAAGGTGTTATGCGTTGGGCTATGAAGTATGTGTCAAACATAAGGCTAAGCATGGGAAGGAAAATGTGGTCATTTGGACTAAGTGTTGGCCTTGAGAAGCTAGTTAGACGCATATGACTAGATGGGGCATGAGAGACATGTTAGATGCATGAAACTGTTGGCCAAGAGTAAGGTGGCCGAGACTAGCTATGCATTAAAGGGCCCTAGGCATGCGGTAGTGGTGTGCTATGCGTTAATGTTGATTATGCGCCAATGTTATTCAAGGTTAGGAAGGGCTTCACGGGCGCATAAGACAAGGTTGGTATGAGTGGCATGCGATGAAGGAGATGCGTTGACGCATGCGCCAAAGGTAAGCCATGTGAAAGGATATGTGGCCAAGGGTATGCGATGGTATTGAGATTAATGTGGCGCATGAAAGGTGATGCATTAGCCGAGCCATGCGTTCAAGAAAACCTGCGGCCATGAAGAAGTTATGCGATGATAAGTAAACTTGGAGGACAAGACCGAGTTGCTAACTCATCCGAACAAGTGGCTAAATCGAGAAGAATTTAAGCTTAAGCTAGGAGAAGGTGGATGAATATTAAAGCATGCAAAGAGGACTTGTGCATGAAGAGGAAAACTCAAACTTCATGTAAGTAGGAAGTGGTAGGGAAGTAGGTGGTGGCAAAGCAAGGTGAAGACACTTCAAAAGTTCACTATGTAGGAGGTGTCATGCATTGGAGCCTTAAGAGATGATGAGGATCGGTTGCTAAAGGCCTATAAATAGCATTCCAAGGTTTCACTTCAGTTCATAACACAAATTCCCTTCAAAGAAAGTTAGGAAGAGTAGTTGAAGGCAAGTTTGGAAGAAGCTTTACGTTGATCATGAAGAGCATGCGTTGATCAAAAGATAGAAGGTATTGAGGGAAGACTGTAACCCAAGTTCAAATAAGGAGTTCACCCAAATTACTTGTGAAAATCAAGTGATTCTTGAGCTAAAATCTCGAAAATTGAGCGTAATTTTTTAATAAGGGTTTCCACAAAGAAACTCTAAGAGAAGGGCTGTCAAAATCAAAGGAAACCAAGAAGTGTTCATATAATCGATGATAGTCGAGCAAGGTGGAGTAATCTTGAGATTTTGAGCTCTTGTAGTAGAGTTTAAAGACCAAATTTTATGGTAAGTAAGTTAAGACATTTCTAAACATATTTTTAGAAGGAAGTGTCTCGAAATAAGGTCTGGAATTATGTATAATCTGAGCTTCAATATGAATTTGGAAATTAGGGTTCAAAAGGAAGCTAGAGGAAACCAAGGAACTTGGAATGAGAGAAAGGTTCCAACAAAACAAGGTGAATGGTATTCTTTTAAGGTCTTAAGTATATATTTTAGATTATATGTTTATGTTATGAATGAGTAGCCATAACGAAAATAAGAATATGTGATTGGGATGGTCAGGAGGTCAATAGACCTAGTTTTTGAGCCCAAAGCAGAATCTCACGGGATGGTCAGGGGGCCATGATGCCTAATTCCTGAGCTTGTAAGAGGAACCCCGTATGGGATGGTCAGAGGGCCAACGAGCCTAGCTTTTGAGCCCACAAGCGGTGATCTATGTACGCATAGAGAACATAGGAGAGTAAGTGTTATGATTAGCATTAGTTTAACTATCTACTGTGTGTGTAGGTAGGGTTGAGAACAGATTCATTTAAAACTGAGGTTTGAATGTTTACCTCATAATATGATATGCTTTTATTGTTATAAATTGGAAGAGACTTGTTAAGTTGTTTACCACTCACTAGGATTCTTGAAGCTCATTCTTTTCTTTCATGTTTTCTTCTCAGGTAGCGAAAAGAGAGAAGTTCCAGGGTTATGCTAAGGTCAAGGTCTGCCACGCCACAGCCACACTTCCGAATTTAAGTTGTTGTTGTAAGAATTTGTAGTTAAGTCTGGAAGTTGTATAAGCATTATACTATTTGTAATAAAAATAAGTTAAGCCAAACAGTTGTTGCTTATTTACTTGACTTAAAGATTAGTAAGTTAAAAAGGTTAAGATGAGCAGTAGGTATCATAAAAGGGTGGTATCTGCCGTTCTCACACCTCCTTTCGGGTTTAAAAGGTGAGCTCGGGAGGGGGTGTGACACATAGTTACCCATGAACACACACTCTCCAACAATAGTGTCCTCATAGTCATGGAAGAGCTCTCAGTTTGAGTAGAAGTGTCACGAAACTCCAGGGTCAAGTATCCAGCCACTTTTGTAATCCACTAGGTTTGCTTCCACAACAACAGATTACATCTCGTTTAGCAAGACTAGCTTGTGGTATGGGTTGGTGATGTGGCCCTCCTTTCCTTTGACTACATTGGTAGGATTTATGCCCAGATTTCTCACAAACATAACAAATCAATTTTTTTTTTCAATCTTCCCATAAATAGTTTTGTAATGTCCATTCTTTTAAGAGGAATTATTCTTTCCACACTGCTTCTTGTGATTTTTGAACCTATCTTTATTAACAGCAGAAGATTCAACAAAGTTAGCATTAACTGAATTCAAATTTCCAGAAATTAGCTTATATTTTAGCCTACTGGCTTATTCCGTGCGCATTAGACTGATCAACTCCTAGAGTTTTGGATCCTTATTTTTTTGGTTAAGATGATTTATGTAATTGCCCAGGATGGGAAAAATTTCTCAAGCAATACGTTTACTTGAAGAACCTTACACATTTCATACCTTTAATCAGAACGTCGGCCACCAAATTTTCGTATTTGTGAATTTGCTCCACTGTTGGTTTCTCGTTCGTCATCTGAATTTGTAGCCATTTACTGATGACGTACTTCTTGCAACCAACATCATCTCCTCCATATTTGGACTCCAACATACTCCAAATTATCTTTGCTGACTTTTGGACCATGAACAGATCGAACATTGAATCTGTCATATGATTCAGCAGATGATTACAGACTGTCTTGTTGTCTTTCTCGTACTTATTAGGATAAATCACGGAGGACTACTTTGGTTGATCAGAAACATCAGGGGTTGTTTGGAGGATTCTGAATCAGAGACAGTGGTCACCTTCTCGGTACCAACATGATTTTATGGTGAAAATATAATTAAACTCCAATTTCTCGAAGAAGATCAATAATTTCTAAGACCACGGTCGATAGTTCGCTCCATCTAATGGTTTAAGCTTGGACAAATTGAGGAAAACCTTACCATTCTTGATCGACATTTAGCTAATTGCTTTTAGATTGTTAGAACAATTAACAGATGTCACTATCCTAAAAGAAATTACAGCGTGACCTTAGTGCTAATTACTGTGTCGATTGCTCTCCAAGGTTAACGCAACCTCCAAATTCAGGCGTGCACTCATTGAAAAATGGACTAGAATCGAAAGAAGGTTGCTCAGAATAGAAGAGCAATTAAAAGAAAAAATAATAGGAAAGTAAGAACTTTCAGTTGTGTTGATAACTTGTAGAAATACAAGTTATTGTTCTCTCAAAGTTGGAATAATTAGGATCTTTAATGATATAAACACATTCATTGTAGAGAAAAATTCATGGAGTTTCATATATGTAGTAAACCTATACAAAAATATTGTTTCACTAACACATTTCAAAGTAGGAATCAAAGAAATTTACTAAGTGTTGCAGCCAAGACCAAGGGCAAGGGGCATGCGTCTGAGAATATTCAACGCATGAAGGATACATTGGGTCGTGCATTTCCTGTCAAATCACCACTTGCAGGCTTGGACATCTGACTGGTAATGTCTGAACATTTCAGAAGTGGCAGACGACTGCTCCAGGGTATGAAATTTAATGTAGATCCAATCACCAAGTTGTTGAGATCTGCCTATACAAGAAGTCATCTTCAGAATCAGAGTTAGACAATTTAGGGTCAGCCGATTAGAAAGTTTTCATTTTAGCATCTGCCATTTGCAAGCAAGTAATAGAGGGAAGATACCATTTAACCGTTGGTCAAGAGGTGTCGTTGGAGAGAAGCTTCAGAGAGATATCTTCTTTAACTCCTCTACCACGTTGGTTGTAACAAACATATAAAAAAAAAAAAAAAAAAAACAAAGAGGACAAGAGATTGAACTCTTTGGCTTGACTTATACTTTTCATACTTCACTTTGATTCACCATTTTATTTCATTAAACTGAGATAATTTTTATAAACACTGGTTAACCTTAATTCAATCTTAAAATTGACCACTTATCACTTCTCCATCTGTTTACCTTTGAAATTGTATGTGTTTGTGAAATTTTCTGACTTAATGAGAGCATAAAATCTGTTGCTTAAGTCTCACTATCAAATGATTAAAGTAATTAAGTAGCTAAGACACTCGAGAGAGCAATTTAAATATTGAACGCATTAAGTTAGGGTGTGAAATAAGTCTAGAGATAGAGTTGCTCACGTTTTTTGCCTGTTCTTTATGACCAACGCATGCACCCTAGAGATAGGATTACATATGGCTTTCGCATCAAAAGATTTTGAACGTTAACATAAACTAAAGAATAGAATTCCCAACGTATAATATATACATTTAGATTGTAAACAAGCATCTATATCATCTTCATCTCATCTTCATCGCGCTCACACAGGCTTACCAGGAAATCAACTTACCATTTACACTTAGAACTATTCATTCATAAATCGCTTTCTCCTTCTGAACTCCTATTTCTTCTTGCATGCGTGCCATTAGGTTAGTGAAAATAACCAACATTTCTAAAGTTGGTTAAGACACATCTGTATTAGATCAAAAAACGAGGTCTACATTAGAAACATTCTAGAGTCCCTACGTTTGACCCTAGACCTACCAGGGAATTTAAGTTATATTTATACTTGGGTATGACTTGAAAGAACTTGTACGCATTCACAAGGTATGCATGCATCCACTACCAATGCATCCGCTGATTCTCTTACCTAGAGAGAAATCACTCTTTCATTAGTCTCAATTCATCATATTCAGTCATCACCATTCACCTCCATCATTTCAAGCACATTTAGAATCAAAATCACGAGGCATGTGTCCCCCTCTTGGTAAGTAAAATATCTAATATTTTTAATAAACCAAAAAATTTAAAAATAATTTAAATGAATAAGTAATAAAAATTTAATTCTTTTTCGAGCAATTGCACTTAACCAAACCGCTCATCCGAACGAACGACAATGACACTTGCATGTGGTGAAAGGATTATAATTCCACAACCAATACACTTTGGACTCACATCTAAAATGCCTTGGTATTTATACCCTCTAAGCAATGCTAAATTTTTCGCATGTGGGACAAAGCCCTCCCACTCCCTTTAACTTTTTCTATATGCCTAAGTCCAAAAGTCATTTCCAACACTATCTCGGGATCCAAGGTTTATCTCGAAGTTTTGGCCTAGTTTGCAGAAGGACTTGGGTACTAATCTACATTTTAGCACTGCTTTCCATCCGCAGACGGATGGTGAGTCCGAGCAGACAATACAGACACTAAAGAACATACTGAGAACATGTGTCTTGCAGTTTAGAGGAAGCTGGGATGCACAACTGCCATTGGTTGAGTTTGCGTATAATAATAGTTATCACTTAAGCATAGGCATGGCCTAATTCGAAGCATTGTATGGCAGACCATGTAGAACCCTAGTATGTTGGAATGAAGTTGGAGAACGAAAATTGTTGGGTTTAGAATTAGTGCAACAAACAGCTGATACTGTGAAGCTTATCAGGAAAAATTTGAAGACAACACGAGACAGGTAGAAGAATTACGCCGATAAGCGAAAGAGAGAGTTGGAATTTGAGGTTGGAGACCAAGTATTCCTCCATTTATCCCCATGGAAAGGAGTACTCATGTTTGGAAGGAAAGGGAAACCGAGTCCCCATTACATTGGACCTTACAAGATTATAGAACGAGTGGGCCCGACAGCATATAAGTTACAGTTACCTCTGGAGCTAACACATATTCATAACGTGTTCCATGTTTCGATGTTAAGGAAGTTTGTACCTAATCCTACGTGTGTACTGGTGGATCAACCAATTCCGCTCAAGGAAAATATGTCGTATTACGAAGATCCAGTTCAAATCTTAGATAAGAAAGAACAGATGCTCAAGAACAAAACTATACCTTTAATGAAGGTATTGTGGAACAACCAATGAGTTGAAGAGGCAACGTGGGAGTTTGAGGAGCAAGTAAAGAAGAAGTATCCTTAACTATTCCACTGACTTATACAGGTAAATTTCGAGGACAAAATTTCTTTTAAGGGTGGTAAGTTGTAAAACCCGCACCTTACTTTTCCCTTTTTAACGATGTTTACCGTTAAGTTAAGCAAAATGTTGGGTTAAGTATCTAAATTAGCTTGGATTTATCCATTCTGAAGTAAAAGATGAGTTTGAAACTGGAGAAATGGTTAAGTACAGAAGCTTAGTTCTCATTCACACCATCTTGGCTTGACAAGGGAAATTTTTTGCTAAGTGTTGATCGTACTGAAGGATGCTTGATCATCGAGTAAGCGCCAGGTGAGCATTGAGTATAAGTGATCGAAAAGGGTTGAGCATCAAGTAGATGGTGTCGAGTGTCGAGTATATGTGAGTGAGGAAGAAGGCGAGTGTCGAAGGTGAACGAGGAAGGCTCACGTGTCGAGTAAGGGCATGTGTCAAGCGAGCTCCCAGCATCGAGCTCCCCATCGAGTAGTGAGTCCTCCAATCGAGTATTTGAAAGAGAATCCTAGAATTATCTGTCGAGTAAGGACATCTTCCCATTGAGTTTCCCCAGTGAGTAATGAGTTGCTCGAAACACTCAGAATTAAACGCTTAGTTTCAGACTTCTCTTTTAGTTATCTGGACAGATGGCTTAGTCTCGACCCTTGATCTCCATTAATGGGTGAGGTGGCTTAAGGAGATTTCAGGTGAAGGGCTGGACATTAGTATAAAAAGGAAAAGAACTTCAAGGGTTCATTTTGGGCGTTCTACTCGAGCAAACCAGGCGAACTTGGTACCATTGGAAAACCATTCGAGTCTAGTTACTAAAATCGAGCCTTTGGAAGAACTATTTCACTGGAAAGAAGGCCGGAGAAGGAATGAAGAGTCGAAGGTTCATTTTCGAGCGTTTTTAGGCACTTGACGAAGAAACATAGATCTAGACCGAACCACTTGGATTTTCGAGCTAAAACTTTAAGGTATTCTTGTGGAGACCCTTCCAAGTAAGTTTATAGAAGGAACCTTGGCAAGGAAAGGTCTATGTTTTGATTCATATATATATANAGAAGTTGCAGTTAGGGCCGTCGGGAAAGACTCAAGAGGCCAGGTTAAACCACAAGGAGCTTCACACTGAAACTTTGAGGTAACATTGGTAACGAAATTCCGAACATGTTTAGAGAAGGAACTTTCATGAAATGGGTTCTAGTTTTCAAGTTATTTACGTTAGAAGTTGAATCTGGAAAATATGGACGATTGGGCAATCCATTGCCAAGTATGAGTTTAGTTAAAAAGTAGTCTCAAAAGGGAGGGTAAGTAACAACTAAACTCTTATTATTTTATGTGTAGGAACTACATCCATTGGAGAGGCCTACAAAGCTTAGGAAGAACCAAGCCCAATGATTTGTGAGTGACTAAATGTTTTCAAATATGTCTACAAAAGGGACATGCGATTCAAATGAATTTCATGCTGATGTTCATGGTTTCCAAGCAACTAAAGTTATATTTGTATTTTAAATGAGTTTATTAATCCTAGCGTATGTTAAGAATGCATGAAAAGAAATGCAATTATATATTATTAATTGTGAAGTATGCATGTGACGGTTAATGATGCTAGAACTCCCATGGATGTTATGTTTCTAATGTACCGGGTACCGAAGATATAAAAGGTATCCGAGGAAGTACCTAAGGTGTTGACGGTACTTAGTATACTCCACGTGCACATAGGTAGTTCTTTATGAGAGATCGAAGTATAGGTCTCCTGGCCACAGTCTTCATGAAGGGACCGAAGTGTGGGTCTCACAGCCTGGTATGGACGTTGGGAGCTTAAGCTATGAATGCTCGTTCTCAACTAAGGTTTGCTAGCAAGATTGATTATAACACTATGATTAATGTATGATACTATGCAAGTTGCTTGAGGTTATTTTTCAGCATGTTATTTATTTTACATTAAAGCATATGAAAGGTTAGAAAATAAATGTATTTATATGTGTCACTCATTGGGCAACCAGCTCACAGTTTTCAAATGTTTTTCCCTTTTCCAGGTAGCGGTTAGTTCCCTCACGGTTGAATCCCTTACAGCTTGCCACCGAAAGTTTGGAGACCTTAGAGAGAAGCTTAGGTTAAACTTATTTTGATGTACACACTTTTGGAAAGGAGTCGGGGACTTGCGAAACTTATTAAATTTTGGGACACATGTTATTTTGGTCATTTTATATTAATTGGACATATGCCTGTTTGATTTGGATTTATGATTAAGACTTGCACTGTTTAATTGCATGGATGTGTTTGTACCAAGACGTTGCATATTCAGGTTTACACATATTCAAGTTAGGCAGTAAGTGCCGACACCTAGGCTGGTAACTGCTGCCGTCATATCCTCTTTCGGTTTTAGATGGTAAACTAGATGTGTTTGTACCAAGTCGTTGCATATTCAGGTTTAAAGAGGTTCAAGTTAGGCAGTAAGTGCCGACATCTAGGCTGGTAACTGTTGCTGTCATATCCTCTTTCGATTTTAGATGGTAAACCGAAAGGGGGTGTGACAATTGAAATAGAAACATGTTAAAATGTTGGATGAAAATTGTCATATGGAACATAAATTATGACCACAATATTATCACAAGTGTTCTAATGACACTATTCCAAGTACTTATTTTCATTTAACGTTGTAATGAATTAGATAAAAATACCATAAACCCTAACATTTACCTAAGTAATTTGACCGTAGTTAAAAGAAAACCTCCTTTTACCTGCTGAAGAATATTTATCTTGATAGGATAATATTTTCCGGGTCGGATCGGGTCATTTATACGAACGACCCACCCACCCGACAATGCAAAGAGAGAAGCATGAGGAGATCTGGGCCGTTGACTGGGAATTAGGGATAACGTGGCAGTGCTGATGGAGAGTGGGGCCCAGTAATCGAAGGGCTGTGATTTAATATCGTCATTTTTTTATATAAATAAAACCGAATCGTTTGTCTATGAAAGTCTGCAACCAAAAACCCAAAAAGGAAAAAAAAGAAAGAAAGAAAAAAGAAAAAAAAAAAATCCCTTTAGCTTCCTCTTCCATAGATCTGCTGCAGCTGCCTTTGCCTTTGAGGTTTCTCCTTATCGCCATCTCTCCGATCTCCGGCTTCCTCATCGGCGCCACCGTCTCATTTTTCCCTTATTCTTTTAGGGTTTTCTTCCATCATTCCCACCATAGACAATCAACGATTCGCCATTTTTAACAAACTTAACAGATTAATTAACTATTCTTACCTTCTAGGGTTTTCTGCTTCCGTTTTTTGTCACCCTGGATCTACCCATCTTCGTACTTAACGCAACTGGGTTTTAGGATTTGGGGATTTTGCATGCTGTCCTCGGTGAACTGAGCTTTACTTTTTCCTCTGCGTTTTTTATAGTTGCGAAAATGGCAGCTTATTCTGGATCTGTCAGCGCTGTCCAGGTTTCTTTATTCTTCTTCTAACCTTGCCTTTACCTATTATTCTGTGCATTTTTTCTTTTTTTGATGAGTGGATATGGATTTTGAGATGGTGCAGGTTGGGTCTTACTTTGTGGAGCAGTACTACCATGTTCTTCGGCAACAACCTGACCTTGTTCACCAATTTTACTCCGAAGCTAGCTCCATGATTCGGGTTGATGGTGATTCCTCTGAGACTGCTTCCACAATGCTGGTACTTATGGGTTTCTTTTTTTTTTTTTTTTAGTATTGAAGCATAGGTTAAGGTTAATTTGACTTTTTGGCTTCACGTCTTGAGTTTCTAATAGTTTCTAGCTTATTTGTTTTGTTATAAATTTGCTGATCAGTACGTAGTGGTAGTTAATATTCTTTATTAGGGTTTGAGCTATGGAAACGTATTACGGGTTTACTATTTAGTGGGTTTATGAAATTTTCACTTGTGCGTGAAGGTCAAGGAAAAAAAAAATGTACACGCCATTTCGTTACTTGTTTGTTGTGACAAGCTCTGCTCTGCATGATGTAAACAATTGTTACTATTATTCGCATGTTGCTTACTCTAGCTTTTCTTCTGCAGCAAATACATACACTTATCATGTCGCTAAATTTCACTGCATTTTCAATCAAGACGATCAACTCAATGGATTCTTGGAATGGGGGTATTCTAGTAGTGGTTTCAGGTTCTGCAAAGTCAAAGGAGTTCAATGGGATCAGGAAGTTTGTGCAGACATTTTTTCTTGCTCCTCAAGAGAAGGGTTACTTTGTTCTTAATGACATCTTTCATTTCATTGAGGAGGAGGAGATAGTTCAGCACAATCCGTTGCCTGTAATATCAGAAAATAAATTTGAAGCTGAACTAAGTGCTCCTAGCTCCATTCCAGAGCCACCAGGTAATTTGTCAATAGTATTGAAGAATTGGACAACAAATCACTTTGCTTTTTAGTTTTCCCTATAGATGGGGAAAAGTTCTTTTTATCATAGCCGTTGTAAGTGGGTTCTTTTCCCTTCACACAGTGCATTTGATCTTTTGGAGCACTTGTCTACTTGTGTGTATTAATTTTAGATCTCAAAGATTCGTGATAGTTGGAAGTGATGAAAAGTTCTTTTTATCATAGCCGTTGTTAGTGGATTCTTTTCCCTTCACACGGTGCATTTGATCTTTTGGAGCACTAATGTAGTTGTATCATGTTTGTATTAAGTTTAGAAGATCTCAAAGATACACGATAGTTAAAAGTGAAATTGTTTGTTGCTGAAATAATCTCTACATGGATCATGAGTAACTAGGTTGGCCTGAGCTGTTCAGTAGGTAATTAAAACAGATACTTCTCTTGATTTTCTTTTGGTAGTTTCCGACTATGTTTTGGAGGAGAATGCAAGGGAGTATGTGGACTCGGTTCATATAGAAGATGATCCAGTTGATAAATACAGCCTTCCTGAGCAACAGCAACAAGAAGAATTTGAATCCGAAGTTGTTGTGGAGGAGGCACCTGTGGAGGATTTGGTTGCTTCGCATCAAAATGTGGTTAACAGTGTTCAGGAGCCTCTTTCTGCAGTGATTGACGAACCCATTGGGGAGCCAGAAAAGAGAACATATGCTTCCATTGTAAGTGCACTTTACCATGGCTCCTAGTGCTGTTGCCTGCATTTGTGTGCTGTGTTTATGTGCGCACAATAGCAATAAGCCATCATCTAATATTTAGTTTTTGTGACTACAAAATTATCTGTAGAGTTTGGAGCAATAAAATGAATATAACGAAACCCAACCAAATTGAGGGAAACACGACTGGAAAAGCGATATGTATTAAGATTTTGTTTTATCCTAGTCATCTTCTTAGGGCTCTGTCGTCTTTCCAGCCATTTCAGCTTGAGCTGTATATGGATTGGTGGTACAGATGTGAGATCATTTTCTTATATGTTGATAATATCAAACTATGTAGTTGAGAGCTGCTAGAGCAGAATCTGCGCAATCAGCTATTCCCCAACCATCATTTTATCCAAGTGCTCCGGCTACTTCTGAGTGGAACCATATTCCAGAACCAGCCCCACAACAGATAAACCCTGTACCATCATATGCCCCTGAATCTGGAGCAGATACAATGGAAGAAGGTTATGGTGTGGAGGATGAAGGTCAAATTCTTTATTCATCTTTGAATTATGGTGCTTACAATCTAAATCATGCCAATAGTCTGAAACTTCATCATTTTTTTCTATTTGTACTTCAGTCTCCGACTCTCTACAATGTGGTATGTGGTTATTGATCTTTTGGTCTTATAGGTGGGATTTTCATTATCTTTTGTTAGTTGTAGCCTGGATCCATACTTTCACATGAAATTTTGCATGACATTCATTCGTAGGTTTATTTTGTAGTACAGTATTTTGCATGCTGTTTGAAATTACTGTCATTACCGTGTAAGGGACATGGGAAAATTGTTGTTATAATGGGTGTTTACACGAGAACTGTAGTTAAGTGTTTCGAGACTTTGAAAAAGAATGATCTTACTTTGTGTAATTTTCATTCTCAAAGCATCTGATTAGGCTTATATTGTCCTATCTTCAGGTGAACCAAAATCTGTCTACGTTAGAAACTTGCCACCCTCTGTTACTGAAGCTGAAATTGAGCAAGAATTTAAAACTTTTGGCAGAATTCTACCTGATGGGGTATTCATTAGGTCTCGTAAGGTTAGTTCTTTATTTTTTGATACTTGCTGGTTAATTTTTAATGGCTAAACATAGATTTCTTTGTACAGGAAATTGGGGTTTGTTATGCTTTCGTTGAGTTTGAAGATATTCTTGGTGTTCAAAATGCTCTAAAGGTTTGGACTGGACTACACTTGAACTTACTTATTATTTGTTCAACTTATTTTTCATTTATTTTTGTTAGTCGGCCCTTTCTAATTCTTTATGGGGTTGAGTTTTTGTTTTATCTTAAGATTTTTATTGCACCGGGCCTTGTTAAAAAAGACATTTTGAACTATTTGAGCTTGGACTGTTGTGCTTTGAACGGATTTGAGTATGCAGCAGCAAACTTCTGGAGTTCTCTCTCATGTTGTGTGCCGTTAAGATTTGGTTTTTACTTTCCCTGGTAAATTTTAAGTCTTGTCATTTTTTGCTACAGGCGTCTCCAATTCAAATAGGTGGAAGGCAAGTCTACATTGAGGAACGGAGGCCAAACAGCAGTGGTGCTCGGGGAGGAAGTAAGTGCAAATATACATATGAAACATGATCAATTGTATTTTAATGACGTTTCTGTTTTTGAGGTCATCAAATCATCATGCTTTTTCCAATTAGAACTTATTTTCTAGTTTTCTTACACCTACTGTTTTGCGTATGTATTATGATAAGGTATGTATTATGATAAGGTCTGCTACCTTTAAGTATTTGAGTTAGAACCTTTTGAAGCTGTTGGTATACAGGCCAAAATAATGGCAAATTAAACATAACCGATGTAGAAAATAAATTCTTTATAAAACTTCATCCAAGATAATCTGAATTATTACCATACGTTGTTTCTTGTCAAAACGAAATCCATCAAATTGCTGCAATTGGAACTATAAGCCAACCTTTGCATTGAAAATGCTTTTCCTAATTCATAGAAAGTAAAAAATTCTTGAATAAGCACTTTGCTCCCACCCTCCTTGAGATTATTTGTTTGCATTGGCTTTTCATGGATAGTTTCTGATGCATTTATTGGTGCCATGAACAGGAAGGGGAAGAGGGAGAGGTAGTTACCAGTCAGAGGCCCCAAGAGGACGATTTGGTTCTCGGAGTTTGGGTCGAGGAAGCAGCCAGGATGGCAGTGACTATGGTCGGTTGAGAGGCAACGGTTTCCCTCAGCGGGGTTACCACAAGGTTCAATAGTATCATCAATCATCCAGTTGTTTGTGCATAACCATTATGGAGATGAAACTTTGGAGGAGTTTTTGATATGAAGGTGGTTACTATGTTTGATGGTTCAAAGAAAGCAAGCGTCTCCGGTGTGTGGTTTAGGGAATTGGTTTGTACTTTGTGTTTTGAGCGTGTGAGTTGACGTTACTGAAAATGTTAATTTGTGAGGAACTAATTATTAAGTTAAGATGGTAATTTTCCCCCTTGGATGGTTTTTGAGATGCAATTCAAGTGGGGAAATTTTGGCATTTCAAGTAAAAGCACTTGTTAGGCAATGTGAGGGAAAAAGACTTAGAGATGATCTTTTTCATTAAATCTTATACTGAACTTATTTGCTTTTGCCCTACTACCTCTCTGTTATTCTTGTTTGTTTCTTCACGTCCATTGCATTGCAGAAACATGGAACTACTTTAAAAATGCTGCGACAATGTTTATTATCAGTGAGGATGAGATTATTCTACAAAGAAGGAAACAAGAAAAAGCAATAGGCAATCACTTTCATCTCAAGCTAGTTGCGGCTGCCGTGTAAGTCTGTGTTGCCATCCCTTTTCCTAAGCTGTGTTCGTCTTCATCCTCTTCTGTTTCCCACAGGAAATTGGCATAGGCAGCTTGCACATAGCTGAAGATTCACACAATGTAATTTTTTATTTTATTTTATTTTTTTTTGCGTCAAACATTTCTTTCTTATTATTCTCTTCTTACACAGTAAAAGCTACTATAACCACAAGGGTTCAATTACCATAATATCCTGACCTTAGTATCCATCTTCTTATGGACAAACCAGAAATTTAGTAAGGTTGTGTTTATTTACAGTTTATACAGGGGAATATAAGTTTCACTTAAACCTCATAACTGAGTTGAGGATTAAAATAGTTTAAGCAAATCATTTTGTAGTTATAGCAAAGTGGGAAAATGTTGACCTGTCATGTGGAGAAGCTTGGAGAGCCCGTTGGAAATAGGTTAAAGCTTTTTGTTGGTCATGATGCAACTCCCACACTAACTTAGCATATTTTGACAAAATTTCTCCATCTTGGGCATCCATCAAAATGGCTCTGCTGTAATACTCTTCTGCTCCTCGCAGGTCTCCTCTCCTCTGCCAGCCAAATAAAATGGAAATGCCTTAGATTGACCAGCTTAACAATAATTAATACCTTGTTATTTTCAAAATCAGATGAAAAACGTGACTAGAAATCGTGTGGCAGTCCTAATCCTTATTTTAGGCCACTGTCATACTAGTTTTAAGTCCAATTAAGTTTATAATTTAGCCTAAATAATACATAGCATAAGAGATGGAAACTCAAACAACGTTAGGACTTGCCTGGTACAAGAACTCCGCATAGTTACTCAAAACCAGAGCATTCCCTGGATTTTCCATCACCATTTTCTTGTAATACTCCTCCATGCCATGTTGCTCACCCCCTCCGCCACCACCGCCACCACTCCACCGTCGACCACCACCGCCGCCATCCCCCTGTCCTCCAATGCCTAGCTCACTAGTTAGATACATCTCTTTCTGTGAATCACCCACAAACCCTATCCCATCAGTCCAAGCGTGCTCCATGGCCTTAACCTCCGGAGTTACAATGGCAGCGTCCGTCACCATCCTGTTTTGAATGCCAAAACTCCCCAAGCCATCTTCATCTTCCTCTGGATCAGTATGTTGATCATCGTCGTCATCATCTTCCTCAGTCCTGGCTCTAGAGGTGTAGAAGGAAAACGAGGGTATAGTCTGGAGAAGGGAGCGTTTGAGGCTATGGGAGTTGGAGGGTTTGAAATTGAAGGAATCAAAGGAGAAGGGGTCTTCATGGACATCAATTACATCGGGAGCATGGGAAAGTGTATTCAAATTTCCTTCGGAGTGGGTTCTCCGGAAGCCCGTGGGAGTGGCGGAGAAAGAAGGCGAGGAGTTGAGAGAAGCAATGGTGGAGAAAGAAAGTGTTTTGTTATTGCAGTGGAAGGCGAAGGGGGGAGGAGAAGGGGAGGAGGAGTGTTTTCGGACGGTGTCGTGGTGGTGGTCCGGCGGGAGAAGAGAGCTAAGAAGCGGCGTTGAAGAGCTTTTGAGCAGCATAATTTTGATTTGTTTTGTGTATTGAAAAAATTATAATGGAAAGAGTTTAGAAGATATAATTGTAAGGTAGAAGAGGAAGGAAGTAGTTGATATTGAATCTTGATGAGGAGTGGATGTAGATGCCACTGGAAGATACGCAATACCAAAAGGACGGTCGGTGGTCACCTCTTTTTGTTTTAATGTAAAGAGGAAACCTCACGAAAAAACACCCCAACTTTCCTTTTCCTTACCACCACGTTGGCATCAAAAGTTTAAAATATCAGATTTTGATCTTATGAATCAATGTAATACCGATATTTATATATATATTTATGAAAAAAATTATATAAACAAAATAGTGATATTTTAAACCGACAAAATTATTAAAATATTTTCAAATGTCTTTCAATGTTTATGAGTTATTTATATATATTTATGAAAGAATTATATAAACAAAATAGTGATGTTTTAAACCGACAAAATTATTAAAATATTTTCAAATGTCTTTCAATGTTTTATTGATGTTTATGAGTGATAAGACGGTTGTAAATAAGGTAGTTTATTTTTCAATATTTAAAAACAACTCTAAACAAAAAGTTCAAATAACCATATTTATATTAATAACGTAAAAATAATAATGAAAATATTGACATGTCGATGAAAATTTAATACCATGATTGAGATTATGATATTCAATTTTCATTGACGTGTCAATATTTTCATATTTCTATGTTTGACATTGATATGAGGGTGAAGTAAAAAAATCTATTAAATATAAAAAAAAAAAGTAAGAAAATGTCACTAATGTGAATATAATATAAATTATGAACATTTTAACTTGTAGTTTATATTTTTTTCACAAATATCCATAATTATCAATATTTTATTCATATTCTCGTTGACATCTCCGTTTAAAGATTGGTTAAGAGTAACTTTCGACTTTGAGAGAAAGATTCGCACAAAGTTATGCTCATGTTGATATTAACTTATGACTTATAATGAGATGGGATGAGTTTGAAAAAAATGATTAAATTATAAGTTTAGTCTATGAAATTTTATGTTTGTAACTATTTCATTCTTTAATCTTAAAATGTATTTAATAGGTCTCTAGATTTTTAGGTTAGTATTTATTTGATCACTAAACTTTCAAAAGTGTTTAATAGATTCAAAATTTTAATTTTGTGTCTAATAGATTTTTAAAATTTTAAATTTTTGTCGATTCAATCAAATCAAATTGATATATTCAATTTTTCTTTTTAAATTCATTTCATGGATCTTTTAGACACTAAATGAAAGTTTAGAGGTCTTATTACATATAAATTTTATTTTTTAAAAAAATTTAAAAAAAATTAAATACTTTTTAATTTTTTTGAATACGTCAGTAATTTGTCAGACAAAAAAAATTAGAAATTAAAAAATTTATGGAATATTAATCAAGTTCAATTTTTGTTTTTTAAAGGAGTTATGAGATCTTCTAGATATAAACGCACACAAGCTTCAAAGTTAAGGGGAAAAAAAAAACTGAACTAAATAAAATGGTGATAAGTATATTTTAATAAATTTAAAGTTTATTTTAGTGACATGAGGTGCACATATGAAATTTTAACAAGTACGTAATTAAGAAAAATGATAAATGGTAGTTGGCATTGGCACAAGAAGTTGATTATTGACCCAAATAGGGTGCTTAAATAGCTGAGCCAAAGGACACATACGAGGAAAGTTACGATCCCGTCTAGTAACCATTTAGTTTTTTATTTTTATTTTTGAAAATTAAGTCTATGGACACTATTTCTACCTCCAATTTTTTTCCTTTTATTGTCTATTCTTCACCAATGGTTTAAAAAACTAATCCAAATTTTGAGAACTAAAAAAAAGTAGCTTTCAAAAAGTTATTTTATTTTTAGAATTTGGCTAAAAATTCAACTGTTGTACTCAAGAAAGATGCAACTTGTAAGAAATGTAGATGAAATAGACTTAATTTTTTTTTTTAAAAAAAAAAACTAAATGGTTACTGAATATGGCCTATATTTTTTCATTTATTAATTTTCATATATTTTTCTTTAAAAAGGGATCAACTGTATCAAATTAGATCATAAATTTTAAATTCATCACATTATACGCTAGTTTACCTACTAATCTAGCTACTATTTCTAATAGAAAACGATGAAAAATCTGTTGAATATATATAGTGAAAGAAAGTGAAAGCTTGGTGAAGATTTGAACATAAAATAGATTAAAATAATTGTTTAGAAACTTTCAAATTGAATTGAAACTTCAAATTAAAATGATGTTTCATGTGCAATATGTATGAAAGTTAAATTTGTAGTTTTTTCAATTTGGATGATTTATGTTTGATTTTTGTCATTTAACAACTCAACTGAGTTAAATCTGTCAAATGTTTTAATTTTTGTATTTTATTTGATTTTATTTTGTAATTTGGAAAGTTACCAAGTTGCTAGCCTATAAATAGCAACTTGGTTCTTCATTTGTAGTATCACATTCCAAATTGAAGAGCTCTCTCATTTCTTCATTTCTTTCTTTTATTCTTGAGTTGAGTTAAGAACAAGTATCTAAGAGTTCTGCTAGATTCAAGTAGTTCGAGGTTGCAGTTCTATCGGAGTTAGTCATTTTATCTTTCTGAGATGATCGTTGTAGCCTGCTTACAACTTGTGTAGAGCGAATAATTTTCTTCAGGACAACGCTTACCAGAAGCGTGCCTCGACTACGTTTTGAGTCTCCATAGATTTTGAAGTTCTTTCAAGTCTTTGGCTATTTTCATATCTAAGCCTTATTACACCATCTGCCTTTTGTTTGATTTGAATATTATACATTGATTGTATTGTTTCTAGTAATTGAGGAGTATCAAACCGAATGATCGCAGCATCAACATTAAAGATAGTGTTATTAAAGCTCTTTAATATCGGTTGTCTCTAAAGATTCATCAACGTTATGGTCAAAGCCATAAGATTTGGTCGCAACATCAAATCGAATATTCCAAGATCGAGACACCTGCTTCAGCCCATAAATGGACCACTTTTTGCTCTTGACTTTGGATAATAAATCCTTCGGGTTGCACCATGTAAATGGTCTCCTCAAGATTGTCATTCAGAAAAGCCGTCTTGACGTTCATTTGCCAAATCTTATAATTATAATAAGTTGCAATGGATAGGAGGATGCAGATCGACTTTAACATGGCAACAAGTGAGAAAATCTCCTCATAGTCGACTCCTTCCACCTGGGTATAACCCTTTGCCACAAGTCGAGCCTTAAAGGTTGGCACTTTCCCATCAGTACCCCGTTTGCGCTTGTAGATCCATTTACAACCTATAGGTCTTACTCCATCTAGATGATCTACAAGATCCCATACCGAGTTGGAGTATATCGACTCCATCTCGAGATTCATGGCTTTGATCCATTCATTCCTGTCAACATCCTCCATTGCCTTTTTATAGGACAGCGGATCCTCAACGTCGTCATTTGTCATTATAGCTAGGATTTCTGTGAAATCCAGATAACAATCAGGCGGGTTCGTAATCCTCCCACTGCATTGAGGTTCCCTCAACTCTTGAGGTGGAACTGACCTAACAGATGAACTATCATCAATAATTCTGGTTGATGAATCAGGTCCTTCAACAACTCTTGTTGAAGTTTCAGTAGTTTCTTTGGAAAGCTCACTTAACACGACTTTACTACGTGGACTGTGCTCCTTGATATGATCCTCCTCCAGGAAAGTAGCGTTCATGAAAACAAACACCTTGTTTTCGGACGGATCATAAAAGTAACCTCCTCACGTACCTTTGGAGTAACCTACAAAGAGGCACAACCTCGATCGTGATTCCAACTTCTTGAGATTTTTCTCAAACACATGTGTTGGGCAACCCTATATGCGGAAGTGACGTAAACTAGCTTTACGCTCGTTCCACAAACTCCAGAGGTGTACTTGCAACACTCTTAGAAGGAACATAGTTGAGAATGTATACCGCAATCTCCACTACGAAACCCCAAAACGAGTCTGGTAAGGAATCGTAACTCATCATCGAACGAACCATGGCCAACAAGGTTCTGTTTCTCCTCTCTGCTACACCATTTTGCTGAGGTGTACCCGGTGCTGAGAGTTAGGAAACGATTCCATGTTCTAATAAATAATCCTAGAACTCAGAATACGAAAACTCTCCACCTCGATCTAATCGAAGTGTTTTTATTCGTCTATCCAAAGCATTTTCAACTTCAACCTTAAATAATTTGAACTTTTCAAAAGATTCAGACTTTCGTTGCATCAGATAGACATACCCATATCTCGAGTAATCATCAGTAAAATTGATAAAGTACTCATAGCCTCCTCGAGCTTGCACATTCATAGAACCACAAAGGTCAGAATGTACTAATTCAAGAGGCTCTTTGGCTCGATAACCTTTTTCAGTAAAAGATCGTTTAGTCATCTTACCTTCAAGGGAAGATTCACACATTGGTAAAAAATTTTCCTCTAACTCGATTAGAAGGTCATTCTTCACCAATCTCTCAATCCTACTGAGATTGATGTGCCCTAATTGAAGGTACCAAAGTCGGGCATTTTCTTTTTGAGAAACTCGTTGGAGTTTAAATTGATTTACAAAAGATTTAAACATCTCTATGTTATGGAGGGAACTTAAGGCTAAAGATCTTAGCACATACAAGTTATTTTCCAGTTTCGCTGTACAAATTTCAACACCATCCTTAAGAATAAACGCTTTATTCAATTTAAAAGAAATAGTGTAATTGTACTGTAACAGACACTTTACAGAAATAAGGTTCCTTTTTAGTTCAGGAACTACAAAGATATCTTTTAATATAAAAAACCTATTTTGTAAAGTAAACTGGATGTCTCCCACTACCATAGCTGAGACGATGTGTCCAGTGCCTACTCGCATCGTCATCTCACTAGCCTCCAACTGTTGCCAGGATCTAATCCCCTAAAAAGAAGAACATACATGATTAGTGGCACCCGAATCTAATATCCAAGCAGAATCATCATTCTCCACTAAATAAGTTTCTAATACAAGCAAATCATATTTACGTTTGTCTGCCTTGGCTTTAGCCTTGGTAACCTTCTTTTCCTTCAGATAACAAGGACAATTCCTCTTCTAGTGTTCATCCTGGTTATAGTGAAAACATTTTCCTTTTTCAACCGGTGGTGGATGTTTATTCTGGGCGACAGGTGGCAGGTTAGCAGGTGCATTCCCTTTCCCTTTACCACCCTTCTTCTTCTTCCCCTTTCCAGAGTTAGAAGTTGAAGGTGCAGACTTTGTTCTTGAGGTCGAACCTTGATAAAACTTTTTAGAGGACGAGACAACATTTGCCTCACTTCCATTTTTCTCCTTACTTTTTAGCAAGAATTGGTAAGTCTGTAACTCGTTGAGGAGAGTGGTAAGGGAATATTCCACTTTGTTAAGAATCGTATTGCTAACAAAATGGAGGAAGCTCTCCGGCAATGAATGTAGGATAATGTTAATCTGACTGCTCTAATCAATTTTAGACTCATTCATCTCCGCCATGTTAAAGTGGACCATCATATTCAGCACGTGTTCATGAACAAAGTTGCCATCCTTCATTTTGGAGTTAAAGATGTGTTTTAGAACCTCATGCTTGAGCTGTCCAAACGACTGCCCGAACATTCCTCACAGGGATTTCATGATCTCATGAGCTGAGACCTTGGACTTGTGTTTCTTGGCCAACACGTCACTAAGACTGGCCAGAATATAGGCTCGAGCCTTCTCATTTGCCCGTGTCCAATGCTCGTACGCCGCCCGAACATTTCAAGTAGTGTCCTGAGGTGGAATAGGAGAACATTTCTCCGTAAGGACAAACTTCAGATTCTCGATGATGAGTATCGTCATGAGCATATGTTTCCAACTTGAATAGTTTTGGTCATTCAGTTTTTCGGTGCTAAGCAAATTGATAGTGGCTGATGCCATTAAAAACCGTTACTAAAAAAAAAACGAATAACCTTTTATAAGACTTTGCAAAAACCACATTTTAATTAACCAATTAACTTTTAACAAAACAGATTCCGAGTATCCTAAGTGAAAAGACTTCTATTTTTCAATGATGCCCCAACGAGGCAAGAAAAACATCAATGATGGGGTGAATGGATGTCCTTTCACTGGAATGAGAAATTTTCAACCATTAGGCAGAACCAACTCTTTGTTGGGTTTTATGTTCTAAAACTCGTGGTATGTAAACAATGGAGCTTATTCTGAAAATTCAATAAAGATTTTATTGAATAAATCTATTGATTGAATAGAAATCTAAAAACCTAAAAGTCCCTTGACTATTGGATGAGTACTTGAACTTTATGTGGAGACAAAAAGGTGGATCAGGTTCGAGCAAATAGTCAAAATGATCTATAGTACATGGATAAGGTTGGGTACCTTATTCTGATAACACTATTGAATATGGCCTGCTCTGTTGTTGTTACAAGGAATTGTAAAGTACTACAAACAAAGTGATCCTAATTCGTTCATGTTGAACATGAGAAGTGGCGGTGTCCTTGTGCAAAAGAGTTTGTACAAGATTGGACCACGAAATGAGTCACTCTTACTTTATAAAGTTGTTTACTATTTAAAACTAACTATTTCAAAGTGATGACCTAGGTAACTTGACCTTAATCCTGAGCTAACTATGAACTCCTGTTTATTCGAGATTGCCCTTATATTTGCATAGCTGAGGGTTGACTTCAAGAGTACCTACGAGCGGAAGCGGATCTTTCCAATTCATCATGACATAATTACTGCATATATATTCAAACATACTTTCATAATGCTAAAGAGATCAAGAAATCATACCAGATGAAGATTTCTTCTTCACAGCGAGTCTGAAGTCGAACTGTCTACCTCGAACAATCACCATTCGGACAGAAGAAAACGAATAAGACAACACCACTCAGAGCCCTCAGTATTCTTGGAGTGAGAATCCAAAGTGTGGGCTTTGTTTAGATTTGGTAGAAGAAAGGAGGAAGAGAGACCGTACACAACGATCAAGCAAGTGGGAGATGCGGTTGTCTATCGCATAGACAAGATGCTTAATCGTTTAAGTGAAGTATACGATCGTGTAGGAAAAGTAAATGATTGTCTAGGAAAAGGTCAGCGATCGTATAAACGATCGTGTAGGAAAAAGGGTGAGTGATCGTTCAAACGATCGCATGGGAAAAACTGAGTGATCGTCTATACGATCGTTCAGTAAATACAGGGAGCTAAACGATCACTTAGGAAAAAGGTAAACGATCGTTTAGATAATAGCGCGCGACGGTGTAATCGGCATGAGATCGGTTAGCAATATCGTATATGTAAGCAATCGTGCAGTCACTATCGTATAGGCACTGATTTTAAACGATGACACTACCTTTTCACAATGTTCGCGCACGCCGAGATCAACACACCGTCTACTATTTATAATGCACTCATCCGTTATTTAGAACAGAAGAGGCATCTTCCCATTTCCTTTATAACTATCCAATGAATGTGATCTTTTCATATTCATAACATATAAATTAATATCATATATTAATTATAATATTTTCCTCTACTAGATATAAATCATATTTATATCCAATTTCCTCCAAATTAATATATCTTATACATAAAGTTAATTATATCATATTTAATTAACTCGTTCAATTATATCATATATAATCGAACTCCCTCTTGTCAATTTGAACATTTCAAACCGACCCAAAAATCGATTCTCAACTTGTATCCAAGTTACCAAGGGAACCTTATAGACCTATGGCTCGAACCTCCAACGGTGTGTGAATAGGTGACTAAACTCTTTAGTCACGATATCCACCATCCATTAACTGCCAAGTATTCAATTAAAGACCGATAGTTGAACTCTTCTTGCCATAGATATATTTCTATGTTCATTGGATATAACCAATTATCAGTACGATGACCCTTAACAGATGCTCGTAATTACAGCAAGCCAATTTACCATTTTGCCCTTATAATTACATCTTCCTCCTTAAGTACAACTGATCCCTCAAATGAACAATACAACATAGTCCTATTATGTGTGAACACCTCTCGGGCCATGAGAAAGTGCGTGGCACCACATCGTTCAAGCCCCGGGATCTACCCTTAAGAGAGTAATCTATCTACTTACCCCTACTTTGAGGAAGGAGTGAACTCCATCTTGTGAAGCTGAGTTCCTAGCTCCCAAATTAGACGAGTCCCCAAAATGGTAAGTTTGAGTCGGCGTTCTGGGCCCTCACAACTATGCAAATCAAAGAACCGCCCTCAATGATAAAAGTTCCCAACTCACTCAGGATTGAGGTCATGTTACCTCTGGTCATTCTAGTGAAGTGAAGTCTCAGTCATGAACGGTGTTATATAACGAAATGTTAACACTTCGTGCTCAGGTTTTATACAAACTCTTTGTATAGGACACCCCCGTTCGCATGTCCCCCACACGAATGATCAGGATCAGACCATCTGTGACAAGTTACAACACTTGTGACCATTCCATAAAGCGAACCACATCCGTAGCGTTACCAGGATAAGGTTTCCCTCTTGTATTCATATACTACAGACCATTTTGATTATCACTCAAGACATGATCCACTTGTATGTCACCACATACATGCTTAAGTTACATACAGATAACTAGAGATATTAAGTTTATTGGTTTGTGATAAAATAAAAAGCATCTAAATGTGCAAAGTCAAGTAGTGAAGTAAATATCATTTATATTATACATCACAAGTGTTCGTACAAAGTTGTTTACAAACTATTGGACACGAGACTTTAGGGCACAAACCTCAACACTTCTTGTATACACAAGGCTCATCAACGTTTTGATCAAAGCTATAAGATTTGATCACGATATCAAACCTTATGTTCCAAGATCGAGAAGCTTGCTTCAGTCTATAAATGGACCGATTAAGCTTGCAAACCTTTTGCTCTTGACCTTGGGTTATGAATCCCTCGAGTTGCTCCATGTAAATAATCTCCTCATGATTGCCGTTTAGAAAGGCAGTTTTGATGTCCATCTGCCAAATTTCATAGTCATAATATGAGGCAATGGACAAAAGGATTCAGATAGACTTAAGCATGTCAACAGGTGAGAAAGTCTCCTCATAGTCAACTCTCTCAACGTAGGTATAACCCTTTGCCACCAGTCTAGCTTTGAAGGTTTGCACCTTCCCATCAGAACCCTATTTACTCTTGTAGATCCATTTACAACCTATAGGTTTAACTCCATCAGGTTGATCTACAAGATCCCATATGGAATTGAAGTACTTAGACTCCATTTCGAGATCTATTGCTTTAATCCATTCATCTTTGTCAATATCCTCCATTGCCTTCTTATAAGATAATAGATCCTAAACTTCACCATCAACTACCATAATCAGGATTTCTATTAAACCCATATAGCAAACAAGTGGGTTCGCAACCCTCCCACTACGTTGAGGTTCCCTCAACACTTGAGGTGGATTTGATCTACTAGATGATCCTACTTCAATAACTCTTGTTGAGGTACTAGGTTCTTCAACAACTCTTGTTGAAAATTCAGTAGTTTCTTTGGAAATTTCATTCAACATAATTTTACTTTTGGGCTTGTGCTCCCTTATGTAGTATTCTTCAAGAAAAGTAGCATTTGTCGATACAAACACTTTGTTTTATTAAGGATCAAAGAAGTAACCACCTCTCGTCCCTTTGGGGTAGCCTACAAATAAGCACAATCTTGAACGTGTTTCCAATTTCTTAGGATTAGCCTCAAGCATATGTACTAGAAAACCCTAGATTTTGAAATGACATAAACTAGCTTCACGTCCATCCATAACTTCAAAGGTGTGCTAGAACCACTCTTGGAAGGAACGCAGTTCAAGATGTACGTTGCAGTCTCTACTGCATAACCCCAAAACAAGTCAGGTTAGGAAGCGTAACTCATCATAGACTGAACCATGTCCAACAGAGTTCAATTTCTTCTTTCTGATACACCATTTTGCTGAGGTGTACCAGGTGTTAAGAGTTAGGATACTATTCCATGTTTAGTCAAATAGTTCTGGAATGTTAAATCCATAAACTCTCCACCCTGATTAGATCAAAATGTTTTAATCGTTCTGTTTAATGCATTTCCAACTTCAGCCTTGAATTCTTTGAACTTTTGAAAAGATTCAGACTTATGTTGCATTAAATAAATGTACCCATATCTTGAATAATCATTAGTAAAAGTGATGAAATATTCATAACCTTCCATAGCTTTTACACTCATTGAACCACAAAGGTCTGAATGTACTAGCTCTAAAGGTTCTTTGGCCCTATGACCCTTTTCAGTAAAAGATCTCTTAGTCATCTTGTCTTCAAGGCATGACTCACACACAGGTAAAGAATTTTCTTCTAACTCACTTAGAAGTCCATTCTTCACCAACCTCTCAATCCTATTGAGATTGATGTGTCCTAGTCTCAGGTGCCAAATTTGGACATTTTCTTTAGGAGAAATTTTAAGTCTTTTTTGTTGAATTACTGCTGTCTTAAATATTTCTATGTTATGGTGGGTGTTAGATGCTAACGGTCTTAGCACATAAAGATTATTTTCCAGTTTTGCAGAACTAATATCAATACCATTTTTGGAAATAAACACTTTATTTACAATGAAGTTGATACAATATGAATGTTCAAGCAACCACTTTACAGATACAAGGTTCCTTTTTGAATCAAGAACTACATAAACATTTTCTAAAATAAGAAATTTATGTTGTAAAGTTAACCAAAGACCTCCCACTACAGCCGAGACGACGTACCCAGTTCCAACCCGCATTGTCATCTCACCAGCATCTAGTTGTCGCTAGGAACTAATTCTCTAAAATGAAAAACAAACATGGTTAGTGGCCCCAGAGTCTATAATCTAGGTAGAATTATCATTCTCCATTAAACAGGCTTCCAGTAAAAGTAAATCATATTTACCTTGTTTGACCTTCTTCTTTTCTGCCAGGTATTTGGGGCAGTTCCTCTTCCAATGACCATCTTGGTTGCAATGAAAACATATTCCCTTTGCAGCCTTGATGAATTTTCTACCCCTTTGAGTATCAACTACAGAGTTAGCTTTCCCCTTTCCACTCTTCTTCTTTTTTCACTTTTTGGTGCCGAAGGAAGAAGGTATAAATTTAGATTTTGAGGTCAAACCTTTATGGAACTTTTTAGAAGATGAAGCAACATTTGCTTCACCCTTTTGTTCCTTGCTTTTTATCAAGGATTGGAAGGTCTGTAGCTCATTGAGCAGAGTGGTCAGGTTGTAATCAATCCTGTTCAAAACAGTATTGCTACGGAAATGTAGGAAACTTTCATGTAAAGATTCCAAAATGAAGCTAACCTGACTGGCTTCATCGATGCTAGACTCATTCATCTCTGCCATGTTGAAGTAGATCATCATGTTGAGAACATGTTCTCGAACAAATGCCCCTTCTTGCATATGGGCATTGAAGATGTGTTTAAGAGCATCATGATTGAGTTGTGTAGACGACTGTCCGAACATTCCCCTCAAGAACTCCATGATCTCACGAGCTGTGAGCATGGGCTCATGCTTCTTAGCCAAGACTTCATTAAGACTAGCCAAGATATATGCTCGGGCCTTTTTGTTTGCCTGTGTCCAATGCTCGTATACTTCCCAAATGCTTTGAGGAGCATTGTGAGCTGGAATTGGAGGATGATTCTCTATTAGGACAAAACGAAGATCATCGATAATCAGTATTGTGTTGATTGTATTTTTCCAACTAGCGTAATTTTCACCCTTAATTTCCGTGGCGAGTAAATTTAAAGTAGTGGTAGCCATGTTAAAGAATTTACTGAAAAAGAACAAACTATTTACATTTAGTCTACTTGCATTAAACCACTTATGATAGCCAATCAGATTTTTAGCAAAATAGTCTAATATACCCTAAGTTATATCTATTTTGCAATGATGTTTCATTGAGGTAGGACAAAAGTTATCGTAGGGTGATCAAGTACTCCTTCACTGAACCGAGACATTCTCAACCATTAGACAGAAACAACATCTTGTCACTGTAACTAACAGTCACCATTGTTCGGTCCATAATTTGTTAAATCCTTAACAATTCTGTGTAAATGTAACCCCTCATTTTAAGTTCTAGAGTTCCGCCCCAATAAGGTAACCGTAGGGAAAAACTGATTGGGACATGAAACTAAAGCAACCCTATCCACTTTTGGAGATTGAATAAAGTGTCATGCAATATTGTCATCCTTTAGGGGACATCCACGATGCTATGAGGCGATGCATGAAATTTTATTTAACCTAATTAGAGAGACCGAGGGATGTGCTGTCACACGTCCTGGTCCCATTTTCTCCATTCACCTTGTTATTGACCTACCCAAATTTCATTCATAGAGGGACACCCATGGTACCTCGAGGCAGAGAGTAGATCTCACAATGTGAATTTACAAGGAGAAATGTGTAGAGGATAAAATAAAGTATCATATATCTCATTTTCCTCCCATTGAGTGTTTTATCTAGGATTAATTAACTTAGGAAAAATCTAGCTACTGATTTTTATCCAAGTGTTTGTTTAATTAGCTAAAAAAACAACGCTTTTCTTTAATGATTAAACAATTTTGATTGAAGTCTCATTAAACTCTTTTATAGACTTTGATCAAACTTGCATGCATGTAACAAATCTATCTAATTCACCTTTCCAGGTAGGTTCCCAAGTAGGGGTGTAATGTTTCCATCAACTTAAGTACCCCAGCCTAGCCAGAACCCGCCTTAGACAAAAGGTCGATTATAGGTACATTTGTTACATATTTAATCTTTTATTAAGAATCAATTTAATCCTATTAAATCGATTAAATCGATTAAATGATTAAACTAAGATTTCTAATCTCATCAGACATGTGAAGGTCTATATCAATCATATTTTAAAACAATTTTTAAAATGAGTATAGCCTAAGGTTTGCATGCAACTCTTAATTATTGGTTTTAATTCTAATTTCATTTAGTTATAACGATTATAAATAAATGAAATAATTAAAACATCCATTGCATGCTTGGCATACTTTAGTTAATCATAACATTATAAATTAACCTAAGGTAATATCATGCTTCATGCAATCTCCATTCATTACTAACATATATAGCTATTATATAACTAGGTAATGAATAATACTATAGCATATTTTCCATACATACATTCAACTATATATTATAACAATTATAATATAAATGATGCATGGATATGCTAGAGTACATGCATACATATACTATATGATGCATGAGCATGCTAAATAATTTAAATCATGCATATTAATATATATTATAACACTTATAATATAAAATAATGCATGAATATAAATGCATAACCTATGGTGAGTTTTAAAACTATTTGACATACAATATGACATATAAGATAAAACATACATCACATGTATATTTAATATAAACAGTCGATGGACCGGGATAGAACACCTAAAAGAAAACTTAAAAGGCTAACTATTACATGAGAAAGAGTCATCTGGTTTTAAACAGGTGAACCAGACCTTGAACCGCTTGAACCAAACAGTACTTCAACGAACTCTCTACAGTAATCGTGTAGCAAACTTGTTGTGCAATCTTACAGCAAATGTTACACGATCGTGTAGCAGAATCTACATGATCTTGTAGCATTAGCCACACAATCGTGTAGCTATATCTACACGGTCTTGTAGAACTGCTTTGTCTTCTTCTTTTCTTCTTTGGAGGTCCCCGGGAAAAGCATAAGCGATTCAAAACAATGAATTGCAAACTCTATAGCATAATTATGCCCAAAACAGGGGCATTTACGAACCAAATTTGTAAACGAAATTAAGCCTTAAAACTAAGTACCTATTTCAAAACATCCATCAATAAAACCACATTAAAAAACATTAATCGCATGAACTTTAAACAGAATGTAGAAAGAGTAAAACCCACCATCACTGTAAAATCGATTCAACAAAAAAAAAAATGGAATTTGGGATCAGTAAACCAGAAATCTGGATTTGATACCAATTGAAGGATCCCAAATTGAAGGGAATTGTGAGCGGAAGAAAGATCGTCTCAAATCTCATTTTTCATTGAATGTAAATTTTACAGTAAATCATGAACAAGATATGCATTTACATAAATTACAACATGCTATATAAATAGGTTTTAGAAACCTTACATTTGAAGACTTTTCTTCAAGAAGCCCTTGAACAGTACACAAACACCTTGAAAACTTTCTTCAAGAAAACCTCAATCAAGAGCACGAATGCTACCACAAAGATTTCCTTGGTATTCTCAAGTAGAGAACTCAAGAATGGTAGGCTTTGGCTATTTTGAAACGAGGGAATTTTAGTAGTAAGGAGGAAGGTTTGAAATTGTTCACCAATAACTCAAACTCGCACACAGAACTTTTCTATTTTTCTCTCATTGTCAAAATCGAAGAACAGATTGTAGAAGAATGACTCTCTTCTGTCATTTAAAAAACCAAAATACCACAATCACCAGTTACGTGGGTGGAGAGAAAAGAGGGGGGAGAGAGTCGTAACTCCCTCCTTCATTTTTATTTAAAAATAAAATAAAAATGATATTTAATAAATATAAATATACAATATGATAACTAACTTATCATATTGTATATATATATATATTAAATTATATGTTATATCAAATATAACATATAACCTATAGATTTAATATTATATCACATACAATATAACCTATAATTTCTCCTCTCTCTTATATGGCATTTAGTATAACTCACATTTATATTAAATTTAACAATTATGAATCCAATTCATATTAATAATATTTGAATCTTATTCAAATATTTATTTCTTCTCAATTAAGCTATAACGTATCAAATAGATTATAATAATTATATCACATATGATTAAAATAACTTAATTATATCATATATAATTAAATCCCTCTATTAATTTGAATAATTCAAATTAATCAAAAAATTGATTCTCATTTAATCCTATTGAGCTAAGCTCCAATGGTACATGAATAATTAATCAAACTCTTTAATTAAATTATTCATCTTCTGTTAACTGTCGGGCACTCCACTAAAGACTGACAGCTACACTTTTCGCACTACAGGTATATTTCTATGTCCATTAGATATAACCAATCAGTAGTATGATAATCCTTTACAAATCGTTTGTAAGTACAGCTAGGCCAAAATTACCGTTTTACCCCTATAGTTACATCTAACTCATTAAGTACCACTGATCCCTCTAATGAACAATAGATCATAGTTCAATTATGATTAAACCCCTCTCAGGCAAGAAAAGGGTGTGACGCCACATTGTTCAAGCCCCAGAATCAACCCTTAAGGGAGAAATTTATCTACTTACCCCGACCTCTGGGAAGGAGTTAATTCCTTCTTGGGTAGCTGTGTTCCCAACTCCCACTCCCCAAAATGGTAGGCTTGTTGAGTCGGTAATCTGGCCACTCTCACCCATACAAATCAAAGGACCACTCTCATAGGCAGGAGTTCACAACTCACGTAGGATTTAGGTCATGTTACCTATGGTCATCCTGGTGAAATGTAAGTTTCTATTATGAATAGTGTTATATAATGAGACTGAACATTTCGTGGTCAGGTCTTATACAAACTCTTTTGTATAAAATATCTTCGCTCGCACGTCTAATACATGAATGATCAGGATTAGATCATTTTTAGCACTTTACAACAATTGTAACACCTACAAAGTGAGTCATACTCGTAGTATCACAAGGATAAGGTACCCATATTTATCCATCTACTACAGACCATTTAGGTTATCACTTAAACAAGATTTAGGGCATCAACCCCAATAGATAAAGAAGACGAAAAAGCTGAATGACTTAGAAATTTTCTTGAAGATATTCCATTGTGGCCAAAGCCTATAAGTGCAATATGTGTTTATTGTGACAATTTAGTGGCTTATATGAGAGCCAAGAATAATGTCTATAATGGCAAGTCATGACATATTAGACGCATGCATAATTCGATAAGGCAATTGCTTTTTAATGGACTAATTTCTTTTAATTATGTGAAGTCGAAAGAGAATATTGCAGATCCTTTGACGAAAGGATTTTCAAGAGAGCAAGTCAAATATACATCGAGGAAAATGAGGCTAAAGCCTATGAAATGAGTTATCTGGTGGTAACCTAGTCTAGTTGACTGGAGATCCTTAAGATCGAGGTTTAATAGTCAAACTAGTAGGATAATTCATAATTGACACACTAAGAAACTTATAGTTTATTCCCATTTCTATGATGTTCTTGAGTGTGTGATCTATTGATGTTAAGGTTATATTGATATCTTGTTTTACAAGAGAAGTAGTGACATGATGCTCTTAATCAATATTACCTATATGAGAGTAGAAGTGGGATCGCTTCTATGACAACTTTTCAAACGACTTATGTTCTCTAAAGCTCTCATGAATTTAGGATTTTGTCCATAAACAAAATGGACACAAACGTATAGAACTCAAAGATACAAGACGAGTTGTGTGTGATATGTGTTGTCTCAATTCACTGATGAGAAGGATAGTTTCAGAGCTTAGTCACACTATTTCTTCGGTAAATTCGATGGATATTCACTAAGGAAGGTGGAAGTTTAGAAGAAACTTCTTCTAATGCATAGCTTGTCTTTTTGCTCTCAACGGCTTTGTTAGATTTTTCTCACTTTCTTTCATGTGGGGGATTGTTGAATTTATATAGTGAAAGAAAGTGAAAGTTTGGTGAAGTTTCAAAACATAAAATAAATTTAATTGTGAAAATTAAACTCATTATTTAGAAACTTTCGAATTGAATTGAAATTTCAAATTAAAATGATGTTTCATGTAAAAATTTAATATGTATGAAAGTTAAAATTGTAGTTTTTTTCAATGTGAACGAGTTATGTTTAATTTTAGTCAGGTAACAACTCAACTGAGTTAATTTTAATAAATGTTTCAATTTTTGTATTTATTTGATTTTATTTTTTTAATCTGGAGAGTTACTAAGTTCTTAGCCTATAAATAGCAACTTGGTTCTTCATTTGCAACATCTTATTCCAAATTGAAGAGTTCTCTCATTTCTTTCTTTCTTTCTTTTGTTCTGGAGTTGAGTTGAGAGCAAGTATCCAAGAGTTCTGCCAAATCTGAGTAGTTTGAGGTTGTAGTTCTATCGAAGTTAGTCGTTGTATCCTGTTGAGATGATTGTTGTCGTCTACTTGCGGGCTGTGTAGAGCAAATAATTGTCTTCAGGATAACGCTTACCAGAAGCGTTTCTCGATTACTTTCTAAGTCTCCAAAGGTTTGAAGTTCTTTCAAATCTTTGGTTATTTTCATATCTAAGCCTCGTTACACCATCTGACTTTCGTTTGAGTTTGAATATTATACATTGGGTGTATTATTTCTAGTAATTGAGGTGTAATCAGTTCTATATACCACCATTTCCCCCAACAAAATATTTGTAAAAACTTTAATTTCAATAAAATAAAGTTTGTCCTAATTGTAAGGTAGATACATGCAAGAAGGGAAAAAATGGAAAAAAAAAAAAAAAAAACAAAAACGTCAGAAGATAACTATGGGAAATTGGAATAGATTACTACATCTATAACTAGAAAACAAACCTAAATGGTCATTTGTTTCGTGGGAATCCATGATTTCCATGAAGTTGACATCTTGATTACTTTGTTTTGCGATAATGTAAGATGTCCTGACATCTTGAGATTCCCAGACATTCTAGGATGCACTTACGGAAGACATCTCGAAAGTTTTTGATGCCATCCTAATTAAAATAAATACTATAAACTATGTATTTCACTCTTTTAGTTATAATATAGTTGTTCTTTTTAGAAAGATATTCAAATTCAAGTTCAAATTAATATTTATTTTATAAAAAGATCTTAAACTAATATATATTATTTTGTCGAGAAGAATAACCAATATATAATAAATCTATATTAATTTAAAAAGAAATTCAAATTAATGAAAATAAATATGCTATATAAATTCAAATTATATTATATTAATTATAAATTAATGAATGACTGCAAGGGCATTCTTGGAACATCATGTAAAAATTTAAGACATTTCTTATTAGAAATCATAGAAAACAAACATAGTTATCCAAGTACTCCAAGATATCTTAAAAAATATTCCTATAAAACAAACATGATCATCTAAGGATGTGAAACATCTGTATTTTTGGGCATCTAACGATTCTAGTTATCTATATTTTCATAGAAAATAAAATTAGAGAATGTTTACTTTTTATCATTGGAAAAAAAAAACAATTCTAGAAGATAAAAGCTAACTCAATAGAAAGAAAATATATTTGAGTGAAAAAATGGAGGTTTGATTTAGTAATTTATAGAGAAAATTTTGATTTCACATCCTAATTTGATTGTATTTTGATTCAAATTATATTTTTGATTTAGATAATTTAAATTCTAGGCCAATTTTTATATATAGAATCAAGTTTTTGAAAACTTTTTTTTTTAGTTTTAAAAAACTTGCTTTTATTTTGAAAACACTCCAACATGTAGATAAAATCTAAAAGACGAAAGTAGTATTTATAGATTAATTTTTTTTTTTAAAAAAAATCAAATGATTATTAAATGAAACATTAATCCCAATGCATTTACCAAATCCTAATATTATTTTATTATGATAACTTAATTATGATTAATTTGATTATTATAAGTGAATCATGATCAAATTCTAATATTATTTTGTTATAATGACTGAATTCGGATCAAATCCTAATATATTCTACATGAATTTAGACAACTAAGATCCCATTTCGTAACTATTTTGTTTGTTTTGAAAATTAAACTTATTCTCTCATTTTTTTTTTTACAATGGTTTGTATTTTTCTTAAGTACATGAGTGGAATTAAAACATAGGTAAAAAGTTGTTAACAAAACAAGAAATTTAGAGGAGGAAGGGGTGTTTGGAGGTTTAATTTTAAAAAACTAAATGGTTATCAAACGAGAGATTAATTTGATTATGTTTTAAATCAAATCCTAATATTATTTCATAATTTTATTATTTTATTAATCATAATTCAATTAAAAGATTGAAAATACCTAATATAACTACATAACCATCATATAAAAATGGGCAAAAGAAAAAAAATCAAGAGTTTCTCCACTAAACCCAATAACCTTGTGACACACGTAGTATACCTAAAACATGCATATAAACGTGTCATGATGTGTTAAAGGTAAAGATTACAAATTTTATGTTGAAAGATATTTACAAAAAGTCGTTGCGAGTCTTCCCATGCTTCATTGTTATCGTTGCAGTTGCCATGGGAGTCAATAGTCCCTGCCGTTGGGTAATTGGAGATGGTCGTGGACTTGCAACATCTAAATCGAACATGGGTTGAAAAGCATTTTTGGTTTTTAAATTTTTATGAAATTAACGATTTAGTCCTTGAACTTTGATTTGTAATGATCTAATCACTGTATTTTGTTCTTGTATTTTCAAATTTGTAACAATTTAGTTCGAAAAAATTCATCAAAATTATATGTCAATTTTTATTACTTTATGATGTCGATTTTGTATTGCATACAAATATTGAGTCTTTAGTTAGTTTATTGGTTTATTCATGCAAGAAATCTCATTAAATCTTAACACTTATTTCTACAATATAAATTAAATCGTTACAAATGGTAAAGTATAAGGACTAAATTGTTACATAATAAAATTTAGAGACTAAATTTATACAAAATAAAAAATATAGCCGTTACAAATCATTGTTAGTTTATAGAAATGGAGTAAAAAAATGATTTTTAACCCGTTGAAAATCCATCCCAAATTTGTTGGAAAATTGCTAAAAATGGGACACATTTTAGGGTGTTAAGGATTTTGGGATTACTTTTTTTTTTTTTTTTTTTTAAAAAAAAACTTTTAGGACAATTAAGATGTAAAATGTTCATATTACCCTTAAATGAGAGAACACTTTTTATTCTCTTTTCTCCCAAATTTCTTTAATTCCTCTCCTCCTTTTTCTCATATTTTTCTCCAACTTTTCTCCAACTTCTGTTCCATTAAGCTCTCTTATCATGTCTTAAGATTGTTAGCAACTTCAACATTCTCTCAATTTCATTTTTTTTTTTGGTCAATTTCATGATTACTTTTTATTGTTACAAATCTTTTGGTCCTCTATTTTTATTCTTATGTTGATGTAAGTTGAGTTTGGTTAAATTTTTTCTCTTCTTCGTGCAACTTCCAAACTTGAAATGTACAACTTCAAATCAATTTATACTTATAAATGATTTATGGTAGTTTTACACATATTTTTATCAAGTTTTAAACTTTTTTTTTTTAATCTCGCAAACATCTTGCAGCTTTTAAACTTTAAATGTCCAACTCCAAGTTAATTCTATAATTGCTTTAGGTGGTTTAGGATGGTTTTACACTTGTTTTATGGAGTTTTTAACTATTGTTTTTTTTTTTTTTTTATCTCACAAACATCTCTCACCTAGCTCGCAACTTCAAAAGTTGAAATGTCCAACTCAAAATCAATTTCATGCTTGTTTTAGGTATTCTAGAGGTAATTTAGGGTGGTTTTACATATAATTTAGCTTTTTTTTTTTTTTTAATCTCACAGTCATCTCACAACTTCACAAATTAAAATGCCTCAATTTTATACTTGTTTTAAGTAGGGGTGTTCATGGATTGGGTTGGTTAGATTGAAAGACTTTTTAGACCAAACCCAATTGTTTCGGTGGCAAATTTCTTCAACCCAAATAACCCTTATTAAAAAATGAAGCAAACTCAACCTAACCATGAAATATTTGGGTTGGATTGGTTCGGATTAATCGGATCATTTATTTAAAATTTTGTTATAAAAAAAAGCAAAACGTAAATATGTAAAACATTTAGTTTAATTATTTTTATATATTGAATTAAGATTAACAACTCAATTTCAATTCATATATTGAAAATTTTCTTTCTAAAGTGTAAAGAAACTACATTTAAGATTTGTTGATAAATAAATTATTTAAAAAATATTGGAATTAAATGAAATCAAAATCAATATATGTATAAACAATCGTGTTATAAGTAACAAAAAAAATTTCAAAGTTAATAATAAATTCGGGTTAGTTTGGGTCATATTAGATGAATCCATGAACCAACCTAACTTATAAATTTTTTATTTATTTGAACCCAACCCAACACAAATGAGTTGATAACCCAACCCAAACCGCACGAGTTGGGTTGGATTGATCGATTTTTTCGGGTCATCGAGTTTTTTGAACACCCCTAGTTTTGAGTGATTGAGAGGTGATTTAGGGTGATTTTACATATGTTTTAACAAGTTTTTAGTTACTTTAAAAAAAAAAAAAAAAAAATCTCGCAACCATCTCGAAAACATCTCAAAATTTCAAAAATTAAAATGTCTATCCTAAAATCAAATTTATATTTGTTTTAGGTGATTGAGAGGTGATTTAGGGTGGTTTTACGTATATCTTAGCAAGAGTTGTAGTTATTTGTTTTCATCTCACAACCATTTTGCAACATCTGGTAACTTCAAAAATTAAAATGCCTAACTTCAAATCAACTTTGTATTTGTTTTAGGTGATTTATGGTGGTTTTACATATGTTTTAGCAAGTTTTTAGTTATTATTTTTATCTCGCATATATCTTGCAAACATCTTGCAACTGTAAAAACTAAAATTCCTAACCCCAAATCAATTTTATACTTGTTTTAGGTGATTGAGAGGTGACTTAGGGTGGTTTTACATATGTTTTAGCAAGTTCTTAGTTACTGTTTTTTTATCTCGCAACCATCTCACAAATATTTTGCAAACATTTCACAACTTAAAAAACTGAAATCCCTAACTTGAAATCAATTTTATATTCGTTTTAGGTGAATGAGGGTGGTTTTACATATGTTTTAGCAAGTTTTTAACTACTGCCCTTTATCTCGCAACCATCTCACAACTATCTTACAATGCCCAGATCAATTTTCTACTTGTTTTAGGTGATTTAGGGTGGTTTTGCACATGTTTTAATATGTTTTTAGGTATTGTTTTCTTATCTCGCAAACATCTCACAACTTCTAAACTTGAAATTTCTAGCTAATTCAAATAAATTTTACATTAATTGTAGGTGATTTAGATGTAATTTAGGATGATTTTACACATGATTTAGTACGTTCTTAAGTATTTTTTTTTTAATCTCGTTAGTATCCCGCAACCCAAATTAAAATTGTTTTTCTTTTAAATTTTTGCAGGAAATAAGGACTTCTTATAATTTAAGGACAACCCAGGTTATGGTGGAGTATGGGATGAGAGATGGAAAAAAATATAAAGAATACCTCAATGTATTGAGACTTCTAATTTATGTAAATATTATTTGAAGAATTTAATGATAATATATACACTCTCCTAACCACAAATAAATTTTAAACTCGTTATAGGTTATTTATGTATATATGTATTAAAGCTTGTAATTTTGACGATTTGATGCGTCATGTTTTTTTCGTCTCTTTGATTCCTAAAAATATTTAAAAAAAAAAAAAAAAAAACAAACAAACATCTAAAACAACTCTCAGGTAAAGCACGTGTAAAATCTCACCTTAAACGACCTAAAACAAATATAAAAAATATTTTGAATTAGGCATTTCAAATATAGAAGTTGGAAGATAGTTGGAAGATGTTGCGAGATAAAAAGAAAAACTTGTTAAAATAGTTCTTAGCCACCCTAAATGACTTAAAACTAGTATAAAAATGATTTAGAATTAGATCTTTTAAGTTTGGAAGTTCGAAAATAATTACTAGATGGTCGTGATATAAAAAATGGTATCTAAAAACTTGTCAAAATATGCGTAAAATCACCCTAAACCACCTATAAACCACCTAAAACAAATACATAAATCACCTAAAACAAATACAAAATTAATTTGGGGTTTGACATTTCAAGTTTAGAAGTTGATAATTGCAACATAAATAACAGTATCTAAAAACTTGCTAAAACAAATATAAAACAAATGTAGAACCACCCTAAATAACCTCTAAATCACCTAAACAAATAAAAAAATTTGATTTGAAGTTAGACATTTTAAGTTTGGAAGTTACGAGATGTGTGTGAGATGGTTGCATACCTCAAAATATGCTAAAACATATGTTAAACCACTCTAAATCACCTAAAACAAGTGTAAAATTAATTTAGGGTTAGACATTTCAAATTTGAAGTTGTGAGATATTTTCAAAATGTTTGCCAGATAAAAGAACTTCATAAAACAAGTGTAAAACCACCATAAATTGCCTAAAACAAGTATAGAATTGATTGTCGAATAAACTAAATCCAATATCTCAACAACGAATAATCGAAGACAAAAGTCAAGTCATAACATTAAGGCAATAGATTCAGAATATGAAGGGAGAATTTGTATGGATGACCCATCTTTTTGGCCCAAATGTCAAATGACCCATTTTTAAAAAATAATTCAATTGAACCTCTGCTGACATCATCGCCATATAAATTGCCCTCACCTCTTTGTCTTCTTACCCTTTTACTGAAAACCAACCAAAACTAAAAACTCTTCAAATTTTCCAAGCGTAACGGCTTCATATTGCTCATAAGCCCCGAACGTTTTCGCTGCGTTTTAAAATCCATCATTTGGGCTTGCAAACGATTCCATTGCCACCGATAAATCGAATCTGATCGGTAAATTTTTCAATCTGTGCCTGAAAATGTCTTAAACTGATCAGTAATGGGGTTTTGTGGGTCGTTCTAGGTTTAGAAATACTGTGAACCTATGGTTTTTTTTATTAGTTTTTGATGTGTTTTGTGGTTGAAGACGAGTAAAAAGAGAGAATGTGAGCGAGATAAGTGAGAGTAAAATCGGCGAGAACGATACTAGAGAGAACGACACCAAAAAGGGTGGGTTCTTTTGGGGTTTAGAAATATTGTGAACCTATTTTTTTTTTTTTTCGATGTGTTCTAGGATTGAAGACGAGTAAAAAGAGAGAATGTGAGTGAGATAAGTGAGAGTTACTATAGAGAGCGATACCAGCGAGACTTAAACAAAATGTTTTTTACAATTTATTTCTGAAGGAGTTTACTGATTGAATCTTTATTTCATGCATGAGTAATTTAAGATGTCAACACGTTTCAGAATACCTGTAGTCGACCGATTTCCCAGTCAAGTAACGAGCTTGGCCCATATTGCTAATGCGAATAAGACTGTGAAGGAGAAGTTTACCCCAAGGCAGTTAGAGATGTTAAAGAGAACAGTTTTTGGACGATTTGTAGACGTTGACATGGTGTTCAACAACCCAATTATCCATCATATGTTGTTGAAAGAAGTGAAGAGGACGAGATCTGACTCAATCTCATTCTCTGTTGGTGGCAAGGTCGTCACTTTTTCGAAGAATGATTTTTTGTTGATGACTAGTTTGTGGCGATCCCCTATGCGAGTTAATCAGAATGAACAGTCCTCATATGAACTTGCAATCAAGTATTTTGGTAATCGAGTGATGAAGAACACCTTACATGTCCATCTACTAGAAGAAAAATACAAGGAGTTGGAGTTTGAAAATGACGAGGATGCTGTGAAGATCACATTAGTCTACTATATGGAGATTGCAATGAAGGGAAAGAACAAATAGAAAAATGCAGTGGACCTTAAACATTTTAAGGACGTTCAAAACATAGAGTATTACAACAGTCTAGACTAGGGTACCATTATTTGGGAGAGGACATTCGATACCCTAAAGACTGCATTGAATGACAAGAGTAGTCTATACAAGACGAAGGTGAAAGGAAATAAAAATTACGTCGTGAAGTACTCTTTGCGTGGATTTCCACAAGCATTCAAAGTAAATTTGCTTAACATAATAATCGTATTGTTTGATTTAACATTACTATTGTTCTTAATATATGTTAAATTTTATTCAGGTATGGGTGTACGAGATCCTAGTTGCATGGGAACATTACGGAGCAAAGGAGCAAGGTGGCTTTGCCTTGCATATTGCGATGGTCATACTCCCACTCAGTGTCCTTCAAAGTACTCGAGAGAGATATATTCGAGTCTAACAATGTATATTTACTCTATGCATAATATTTTTATTTGGTTGTTAAATTGACACTAATCAGTTTACTGGGTTTTTAATGCAGACAAAGGTTAAAGAGGGTCTTGTCATAACAGACGCTGAGAGGGAGTTTCGGGATACCCCAATGGACAGACGACCTATATTTGATCTAAGTACCAATGACGATAGTGCTGAAAGTAGTAGTAGGTCGAGTAGTGGGGGTAGTTCTGAAAGCGATGGTGATGATCATCATGGAGGTAACAATGATGAATGTGGAAGGGTGGAGGGAGGGGATGAACACGAGCATTCTGAGCACGAGGATGCTGAATGTGGAAGGGTGGAAGGAGGGACATACCTAGTGATGATATGTTTCATGATGTGGTGGGGGACGTACACCATGAGGATGAGTTGAACCGACCTGATGTCCATCTTGTGGACTCCCATAGAGAGCGATCTATGGATGAAGAGTGTCCTGAGTGTACTGCCCGTAGGGAGGGAGTCAATCCCAACGATTCTATTTATTCATACCTACGGACCATTGACAGCTCACTATCGAGGTTGGATGGCCGTATATCGAGTTTAGATAGTCGTGTATCTAATATCGAGGAAAACATGACAGACATGAAAGGATAATTGTCGGTCATCCTGTCAATATTGTAGTCTATGTGCAAGGTTTGCATTTACTATCATTTTATGTCTTTACGTGTTTAGTTTTAACGTATTCGTGAACTCATCATTTTAGTTTACTAATTGAAGGGTTCCACGGTGAATGAGGAAACGACAAGGTCGCCCATCCCACATACAGGTGACAATGCCACAGTGTCGCTCATTCTATCTCGGGATCCTGATACCACTGATGCGTTGCCTCTGATACTCTCATCCCCCATGTAGAGCCTTAAAATACCACTGATGCGACTGCTTCTAATACTTTCATCCCCCTTTAGTGCCTGATACCACAACATTACCCACTGACGTCCAACCTATAGAGGCTGACATGTCTGACTTAATCACCATGCCATATACAGAAGCCAACATGTCTGACATCCCAAAGGCCGACACTTCTGGTATTGTTACGACCACAGAAGAAGTTACATTGATGAGTAATTTATTGATCAGTAATCTTTATTTATAGTTTTATATTTCTTGATGAGTAATTTTTTGTTATCTGTTTATGTAGGAATTTTGAAGAACTACTCGTAAGAGGAAAGGTGTTGATAAATATACACCTCCAACTCAAGTAAAGAAGAAAAGTGTGGTTAAGTATCCTCTCCTGGGTGTGCCTACATCACTATCCAGAGCGATTGTCGAGTATAACATAGCACATGACGTTCCACTTAATATCTTTATAGAAATGATGGGTTGGATCTCAGATGAGAATACCGATAACGAGGTTCAAGAGAATTCCTTTAAACCATTTGCCAAGCAATTTTTCAAGGAATTGATTGAACCGAGTTCGTGTGTCGAGTGTGATGTAAGTTTCCTAGTCTTGACTTCTTTACAGTTGGATATCTTGTACTTTGATTGACATAGTATTTTTTTGTGCAGACCATAAATACTTTATTTCTTTTTATGACAGAAAATTTTTATACCTAATCTGACATGTGCATGCACAATTGCCAATTGGTGTAACGATAAATTTTGATATATTTTATTGTGTAGAGTCATTTTACTATGGTATATTTTGTTACTTAACTTCTCATTTTATTTGGCAGAGTCACCTTAATGCTCGTGGCGGGGTATTTAGATGAATAAAGAATAAGACGAGACTGGAGACTGCTATAGTATGGGAGGATGAAGACACGTACAAGGACTACGTCACCAGTAAATTCGATGTCAAATAGGCAGATATGGATTTCGTGTATACGACAATGAATATTAGTGAGCGCTGGATCCTTGCAATGGACATTAATAGAGGCCATATATTTGTGTTCGATTCACTTCCGGCATACACACCAATGATGAAGTTGGGGACTTGGCTGGAGCCATTGACTGTCATAGTAACATCCCCACTTCACTACTGTGACGTGGATCGTTCAAAGCCGGACCTATCCACATCCCGTTGGAAAATCTCACTACCTACGAACGCCGACATACAACACGGGTCGCTTGATTGTGGCATCTTTGTAATAAAATTACTAGAACATTTGGTGACTGTTGTTGATCCGTTAGTAATCACTCACGAGAAAATGAATGAATATAGGATGCAGTTAGTGTGTCAATTGTGGGCAAACACTCCATACTTTTTATGTGTATAAAACATGTATTTTTTATGTATGTAAAAACATATATTTTTTATGTATGTAAAACATGTATAAAACAATTATATCAAAGTTCAAAGTTCAATATAATACATTTTATCAAAACATGTATAATTGAGCTATTACTCTTTTCATTATATCAATGGTATATAAAACATTATATCAAAGTTTAAGGTTCAAAGTTCAAACACTAAGAGAGCGAGATTTCGATATGATTTGATAACAAGATTGTGTTTTCGTGATTTGGAAAAAGATTCACTTTCTTTTATAGAAAAAATACTCATACTCCAACTTGTTATTGTTTTTTGTTTACAGAAAAATGAAGATTGCTTATAGCTTGTTTTTGTTTATAGAAAAAATAGAAAGTATGAAAAACTCTTCTTTAGGGCTTGATCAATGGTATTTATAACACATACCAACAGATCGTTACAAGATAAAGTTAGTTATAAACTAAACTAGATGAGAGGTATTTGAGTCACGGTTTCTGGCATTTTCAGTACGTCGCATGGTTGTGAGCGGTTCGCTATAATTTTGGTGGTTATACCCATAATTCCCACACCGAACACATTTCATTTGTCTGCGAAATTCTCCTCTGGATGGTATTATTTTCATTCTCCGTTGCCCGACTTGTGCCACAAACTTTGGAGGAAAGATAGTCTTTTCTACATATCTAGGAGCTCTCTTCCATTCAGATATGTGCCCAAGTGGATTTATAGACTCCACATACGCAATCATTAGAGAGTCCACTATATAAAATCGACTACAAAGACTCTGAATGGATATGTTTCGTTCCTTGGGGGCAACAATTGCATGTGAACACGGGATACCAAGTGAATCGAATTCCTTACACGTGCATTCCTTCGTGTGAAGATTCACAAAACCGTCCAATCGATTATCTCCACATGGACTCGATAACAATCAATAGGCTCAACCCGATATCGTCTGCCCTTATTGGCCTCATTTGCCAATTGGGTTTCACGGTAGTAAGAATGCAATGTCATTCGAGATGCCTAGTAATTCCTTCGTTCGTAGAACCACGATTGGAGCATTCCTCTAACATGTTCAATCAAGCATACTATGGGCAATATCCGATACTCTTTAGTTAACGAATTGGAACACTCTGCACTATTGGACATCAAGTTGTCATATTTTCGTTCTATTTGGTAAACTTATGCCTACCTTTAAAGGCCGATGTCTTCCAGATATTTCGTGACAACACCGTCTCGAAAACTACGGAGTTTGTCCCATTTTGTCTGGAACTCTGTCATACGAAATGACCTTGTTGCATCTTTAAATATCCCAACAACCGTACTATCCTTAAAGTTGAAGGAACTCTTATCAAAGATAACCTATAAGTGGAAGCAAGTTCGTTCAAACTTCATTGTGATAGAATTACAAGCATTCACAAACATACAAACTAGTTATGCATTTCAGAACAAATAACGGCATGCATCTATAAATTAAATACAAAGGAACGAGAGACATACCTTTTGAAGAACTCTTCTTCTAATTTTCTCTTGCTCTCGTGGAGTCTTGGACTAGTACCTCTCGCTGTCTCTTAGAACGCCAACCCCAATCGTCTAGTAGATTGTTTGGTCAAACACGTACAACCTTCTCCACGAACAGGCAACCTTTCGAACACTTGCACTCAGTGACCTTGGTATTCTCGGAGTGAGAATCTAGGAGGTGTGAGCTCTGTTAGATTTGGTAGAGGGAAGGAGGAAACTACGATCAAATTCAACGACCAAGCAAGTAAGAAAGTATAGAGTCTATCATATAGACTTTGTGTTTGATCGTTTAGTAAAAGATAGCAGGTACATGATCATTTAGGAAAAAACAGCTTGATTGTTTACACGATCGTTTAGAGAAAATCACTCAGGCACACAATCGTTGAGTAAAAGATTACACGATTATTTAGACAAATGCGCGTGTACACGATCATTTAGACAAACACATGAAGTTGTCGTGTAGTCTTCCGTGAGTTAAACGATAGGCAGTGTACTCAAATGAAGCAATTCTTACAAAAATGAAAACATTTTTCATTTTATCCTTCAATTATGAAAACTGAATAAAACCTCCTACTTTCATGTACGGTTAAGGAGAAACCGCCACCAACTATCTCATAATTGTTTTAATTATAAATTAATATAATAACTAACTTATCATATTATATTTATAACCTATAGTTTTAATATCACATCATATTCAACATTTAAACTATAGTTCTTTTCTCTTCTACTAAATATAAATCATGTTTACATCAAATTCCTCCAATTAATGTATCTCATACATCATGTCAACTATATCATATATAATTGAATAAGTTTAATCATATCATATATAGTCAAACCCCCTTTTGTCAATCTGAACACTTCAAACTGACCCAAATATTGATTCTCAACTTGAATCCATTGAGCTACTAAGGGGACCTTATAGACCTGTAGCTTGAAGCTCCAACGGTACGTGATTAGTTGATTAAAATCTTTAGTCACGAGATCCACCATTCGTTAACTGTCGGGTACTCCATTAAAGACCGACAGTTGAACTCTTCTCACCGCAGATATATTTATGTGTGCATCAAATATAACCAGTCAACAGTATGATAACCCTTCACAGATGCTCGTAAGTACAACTAGGCTAATTCACCGTTTTGCCTTTGTAGTTACGTCTAACTCTTTAAGTACCATTGATCCCTCTAATGAATAATACATCATAGTTCTATTATGAGTGGATACCTCTCGGGTCATGAGAAGGTGTGTGGCGCCACATCGTTCAAGCTCCGGAATCAGCCCTTAAGGGAGCAATCTATCTATTTACCTCTACTTCGGGGAAGGAGTGAATTCCATCTTGTGTAATTGAGTTTCCAACTTCTCATTAAGACGAATCCCAAAAGTGGAAGGTTTGAGTCGGCAATCTGGCCCCTGGCACCCATGCAAATCAAAGAACAGCCCTCAAAGGCAAGGTTCCCAACTCACTCAGGATTAAAGTCATATTACCTATGGTCATCCTAGTGAAGTGAAGTCTTTGTCATGAACAACATTATATAACAAAACTAAATACTTCATGGTCCGGTCTTATACAAACTCCTTTGTATAGGACATGTATAGCACACCCCCGCTTGCATGTCTCTACATGAATGATCAGGATCAGACCATCTGTAGCACGTCACAACACTTGTAACTATCTACAAAGTGGGTCGTATTCGTAGTGTCACCAGGATAAGGTTTCCCTCCGACATCCATATACTACAGACCATTTTGGTTATCACTTAAGGCATGATCCGATTGTATGTCTCTACATACATGTTTAAGTTACAACGACAACCAGGGATTTTAGTTTATTGGTTTGTGGTAAATGCAAATAAAACATCTCATGTTTCATAGACAACAATGAAGAAAATATCTCATATTATTACATCACAAGCGTTTGTTCAATACAGATGTTTACAAACTACAGAACCCTACGGGAGCTTAGGGCATTAGCCCTAACAAAAGTTTGTAATAAGATTCTGTTTTATGTGCCACGTGCACAATCCATGAAATACCGTGAGAAAAAAAATGCACGAATAGCATTACTGATAGATACCATCCGCTCAGACACAAACACCAAATTATCGGGTTATCTGATACTGCATTTCAAGTTCGACATAAACCATTTCCATGATCGATCGGTTTCATTGTCCACTATTGCATATGCTAGTGGGTATAATTGATTATTCCTGTCCATAGAAACCGCTACCAACATGGTCCCTTTGTACTTTCCTTTCAAGTGCGACCCATCAACAATTATCACAGGCTGAAAGCTTGCGAAACCTCTAATACAAGGCCCTAATGCCATAAAATATACTTGAAATGCACCTCATCTTCAAGTTCGATCTCAAACACTGTACCTGGATTCTCTATTTTTAATGCTTCCCCATAAGCATGTAATATGGAGTATGAGTATTCTGGAGTACCTCTAGTGAGATCATATGTGGCTTCCCTTGCAGCCCATGTTTACATAACTTATGTTCACGCCATAATCTCTCCTCATATCCTCAAGATATGACAAGGTTTATAAATACGTCCTATTCCTGTAAAATTATCTTTAATCAACTGACCAACAACCGTAGAAGTTGCTTGTCTATGGTCGTGATTCAGAATTCCGATGGAACATGTGTACAAACTGCAGTACTTTGTGATATTGAATATATCAGACTCTTCCATTTTCATTGCATGAAGGCTCCACTTACAAGTCTCCCCAATATATTTGACAGTGAACAAAGATTTGGTTGACTTCCTGACCCTAAATTCAAAATTTTTGTTGATGGACAAAATAGGTAATCGCATTTTCAAGTCCTTTTTACTCAAAAATAGTTGACCAACTTCAACGTTCTCTGTCCCAGATGAAGAGGTACCAGGCATAATCAACTCTCCCCTATGACTTGAAGACACATATAGTGGAATCATTGCAGTTGTTGTAGAACAACACACATCTCTATGATCACGATCCATTTCATTCAATCCTATTGGTGTTTCATTAACATCCACTGAAGGACCACAACGTTGCTCTGGATGACCACAATCCATATAATCAAGTCTAAATGATCTCTTATTACCAACAACTGAAGTACTGCCCAATTCTAAATTCAATTTTGCTGGATTAGTGTGATTGTCGTCTAGTGATAATGTTGATGGTATAGTGTTGGTAGACAATGGAATATCATCCTTCCGATAAAACTAATATGATTTCTCATATTGTCTGTCCACAGTCGTATCATCATAACTCACATTTTCAAACCCCATTCTAATATTTTCGTCCTAATTCGATTTTAGCATTATAGATAACTGAAGTCTACTAAGCTCTTCTCAGGAAAGAAGGAAGCGAACATCATCATCATCATTCCTTATATATTGTGGAAGGGCTCATATTCAAGCTTATATTTAACTCTCATTATAAGATCAATCTCTGAAGAACTGACATTTGTAACCCCTGTAGATGTGAGATTTAAGTTCTTCATACTTCAATGTAACAGACACAATGATTCATATCAACTCTCTCCCAATATATGAACTTTCATTCTCATCCTAATCACTTCCATATTGAATAAGTAGACACTTTTCTGTCATCCTACAAAGCAAGAGAACATTTGTCATTAAGTTGCACAAGCAATTGAAGTGTACTCTCGCTCTTTCTTACTCTCGCTCTTTCTTAATCTCGCTCTTTCTTAATCTCGCTCTTTCTTAATCTCGCTCTCTCTCTATCTCGCTCTCTCTCTTAATCTCGCTCTCTCCCCCCACCCTATAATGAAACAAACTCAAAATAATGAAACATCGTTATGAAAAACTTGTTCCATTATGAAAAGTCTCGTCTTGGAAATCTCCGTTCAACAAAACCTCGTCGAAAACCAGAGAAGTAATCACCATTGAAATGGAGTTTGAAGTTTAAAGAAATCATCATTGTATTGTGTTTTGGTATTATTGATTTGAGACTTCAGCCGTGAAAATTGTCAAATCAGTGTTCAGACGAGAGCGAGACTTATAGATTGAGACACTTGTGAGGGTAATTTATTGGTATGACGATGATATCAGAGGGTCAATTGACATTATTTTTTAAAAATGGGTCATTTGACATTTTGGACCCAAAAAATGAACTTTCAAATGAAAGACATAAAACATCGAAATATCTCAATATCAAACCCAATGGGTCATCCGTACAAATTTCTCAATATCAAACCCAATCAATCACAAGAATTGAACTTTCAAATGGAAGCAAATTTTCCTAAATCAATTTAAAATCAGCATTAAAATTGCACTTCACCACTCTAAATAACCAATATTTATTTTGCGTTAACTATGTAAATATTTGGCATTCAATGAAGGACATAAAACATCGAAATGAGGCGATGAACTTCAATTCTTGGTAGAACTTCCCTTAACTAATCTGCCCAAATAAAATTTTCTCAGTAACGAAAATTTCTCCGTCGCCACGCCGTCCAAGTCGCCTTGTCGCGCCGCCTCCGTCGGAAGATACAATTTGTTTCACCTGCCGTCCGTCCGAAGATGGAGAGATTGACAATTCGAGAGCAGATGGCGAGAGAGATGGCCAGATGGGACATTTAAAATCACGTTTTAGGGTTTAACGGGGGCAGTTTGGACATTTAAAATCTTTCACCCTTTTAAACGTGACATAGTTTTAGCAGTTCCCCAAATTTGTTTAATACTCCTATTTTTAGGAATTTCCCAATTGGTGGAGAGAATGTATTCGATTCTTTCCTATTTCTCCATTGATGATTTTTGATTGGTGAAGTCCACACAAATCGGACAAACCTAATCTCACATCGATTCTTAGCTTTTTCCCTCCATTTTTTCCTCATTCCCCGAATGATTTGATCTATATGATGCTCGTTCATACCTGAAAATGCCGCCCTTAAGGCTCAATTCCATCTTCAATCGCTCTCCAATGCCACATTCTTCCAGGTGCGGCGTCCTTGTAATTGTTGTTGTTGTTGTTTTTTTATTTATTTATTTATTTTTGTTTATAATCCCATTTCTAGGTTTTATTTACTAACTTCAGTCCAACATTGAATTTAGCTCTTGGTTTCTTTCTTTTTTAATGTTTTGATTGTTTAAGAGGCTTGATTTCAACCTTTTGCTCGTCTAGAAAGCTGACAGTCGTCCGTTTTCTCCACTATCAAACTCGACCTTTTGAAACTCATTGTTGTTAAAATTAATTATCTGGTTTTCCTAAAGGAAGCCGGTGGAATACGATGATCTCTGATCAAGGGGTGCTTGCAGCAGTTACATAAAGCCATTAGAAGAAAGGGTGAAAGAATCCTGCGGCAGTAAAGCACTCTCGTTGTGCATATTATTGGAGAAATTTTTTGAGGATGCCGCCACAATGCGGTTTTGCACTCTTAGATGTACAAGAGAAATACTACAAAATATCTCAAATTTGTATCTAGTAGTTATTAGAGAACATGTATAATTTGGAATCTACACATTCAGTGATTGTTATGGGGCTGAATCCCATTGTACTTTATAAAGATAACCTTAAAAAGTAGGATTCAAATACACTTCGTTGAATTTTGAGGACTGAATTCTTAAAAGGGGGTAATAATTTGTAGGACTAATATCTGGTATTCTAGAATTACGCATATATGACATTTTGGTTTCTTGATTTTGTGAAATTTTGTTGGAGAAGAAGGTTTGGAACTTTGGAATAGAAGGAAAAAAATTGGTTATTGATATTGGTGAAGTAGGTTTTGTTTTTTTTGTTTCTTTTTTTTTTTTAAAAAAAAAAAACGGAAATGGGAGTTTGCTATGTGGGAAAAGAAATACTTTTGGAAAGAAAAGGGAAATGAATTGGTTGTTGACCTCACAATTTATCATAGCTGTAGCAGGCATAGAGTTGTTAGGCTCAGGGCTTTCCAAATTCATGATGAGCAATAAAGTTTAATCAAATGAAAAGTATGAATTTGGCCTGATAAACTGGTGTTCATGGAATTGTTTGTTAAGCATTTGTTTGCTACCATGTTTTTCATATTTGTGCTCCGAACTTCAAGGAAACTCTCCCCATCACCATGCTGTCATCTTCATAATAGCCATTAAACTTAAAATGTCAAGGGCCTATTTAAGTTGAGTCTCGGTAGGTCTTAGCATTAAAAATTGGCCATGGTTTTATATTACTCAGGTCATTGTGTTTTCCGAACCAAGTTTTTCTTCAATTCAGGTGAACTAATCAATTTGATTGGATGATGTCTCTTATAAGTATGGAATGACATTTACATTATTATTACTATAAGAGTTCAATTGTCGATCTTGTCATGATGAGGGTACAAGAGAATGCAAGTTTCTTTTTTTTTTTTTTGGAGGGGGAGGGTATTTTCCTTTTATAACTTTTCCTTGTTCCTCCAGATGGCATCTGGATGCAACTGGTTCCACTGGAGCAATGTCCACTACCTTTTGCCCTCAGATGAGCCTGACTATTTCTCGTTGCCTTCCCCAACTCCTGAATGGCCTCAAGGTATATGATACTCTCAAATAAAAATGAGTGGAAGGCGTTTGTTCATTGTTTGTTTTATTTGTTTCCCTGTTACTTCTCATTGAATTTGAGGCAATTCTTTGTTTGTTCCTGAGTCTCTGACTCAATGTATGGCTTTTGTTGATAAGGAGTATTGGACTAACTACTTATTTCTTGTTTCCCGCACTAAGCTAATTGGGTTTGTCGTAGTCTAAAATTTCTAATGTTGAAGTAGGAGAGAAATATGATGTTGATCTCCTGTTATTGAAAACTATCAGGCAATTATTTTACATTTTCCAAAAATTCCACTTCGAGCTAAAAAGTGATGCATTCACACAATGTAAAAGGATGGTGGTGGAACAGAGCATCCATTAACATTTGAGGTCACTATAGCCTGGGAAGTTTTTGGACAAATTTTCAGTAGAGGAAAATCTTGAAGAAATTGTAAATATGTATTTAATGTTGTAACATTTGTTAATGATTTAATACTTGAGTACTTCTTTAATGTTGTTTTGTGTTGTTCCTACTGATATTATTGTCAGCCAACATTCTCTCGATACTATTAGCCGATTTTGATTTCATTTCAAGAAAAAGTTTAAAATGTCTCTAGTTTCTTTAAATATAGGTGTCGAAACGTGTTGATTTTACCAAGTAATCTAACTTTTGATAAGTAATTAAAAGGTCTAGAGCTTTTAGTTGTGTAGTTGCAGTTATATGCGTAATAAATATCGATCCTCCTTTAGTGAATTTGATGTATGTCATCCTAGGTGGAGGTTTTGCTTCTGGAATAGCAAGTCTTGGGGAGATTGAGGTTCTCAAAATTACCCAATTTGTTTCCATATGGGGTTGCAATCTGACACGCCGAGGAAATAATGGTGTCACATTCTACAGACCATTAAGGATACCTGAAGGATTTCACTGCCTTGGTCACTATTGCCAACCTAATGATCGGCCCCTACACGGTTACCTTCTTGTTGCGAGGGAAGTCGATGGTTATTTTCAAGAAAGTGATTATATTAGCAACATTGTTAAATTGCCAGCCCTTGTGGAACCTCTTGATTATACATTGATATGGAGTCCAGATGATTGGTTTGAGGAGAAGTACAGTGAATGTGCCTACATTTGGCTACCTCAACCACCTGATGGTTATAAATCCATGGGTTATTTTGTCACTAACAAGCTAGAAAAGCCTGAAGTGGGTGAAGTAAGGTGCGTTCGAGCTGATTTAACCGACAAATGCGAAACTTATCGCTTAATGTTTAATATCAGTACTAAATGTAAAAACTTTCTAGTACAGATTTGGAGTACAAGAGCATGTCATCGAGGGATGCTTGGTAGGGGAGTTCCTGTAGGAACATTTCATTGTTGTAGTTACAAAGGCACTGAAAAAGAGCTTCCTATTGCTTGCTTAAAAAACCTGGATTCTACACTACATACAATGCCCAACCTTAATCAGATTCATGCTCTAATCAATCACTATGGACCCACTATCTTCTTCCATCCCAAAGAGATCTACTTTCCATCTTCTGTTTCATGGTTTTTTGAAAATGGGGTGCTATTACACAGAGATGGCATGTCATCTGGGGAGGCCATACATGTTTGTGGCACGAATTTGCCTGGTGGTGGGAGAAATGATAGGGAATGTTGGATGGATTTGCCAACTGATGGCTGTAGAGACAAGATCATATATGGAAATCTGGAAAGCGCCAAGCTTTACGTTCATGTGAAGCCAGCTCTGGGAGGGACATTCACGGATATGGCTATGTGGGTTTTCTGTCCCTTCAATGGACCAGCCACTCTGAAACTTGGAATTATGAATATTAGTCTAGGGAAGATTGGACAACATGTTGGGGATTGGGAGCATATCACTCTCAGGATCTGCAACTTTAGTGGAGAACTTTGTAGCATTTACTTCTCCCAACACAGTGGTGGTGAATGGGTGGATGCTCACAATTTGGAATTCATAGAAGGAAACAAAGCCATAGTTTACTCCTCAAAAAGTGGACATGCTAGTTATCCTCATCCTGGGGTCTACATTCAAGGCTCTGCAAAGCTCGGGATCGGAATAAGGAATGACTGCGCACGTAGTCATTTTTTTGTTGATTCAAGCATCCATTATGAAATAGTTGCAGCAGAGTACTTGAGATGCAATGGCATCATGGAGCCTTGTTGGTTGCAGTTCACGAGAGAATGGGGTCCAACTATTGTCTACAGCTTGAGAACAAAGCTTGACAACATGATCGATCACCTTCCATTGAGAATTCGGCTTTCAGTTGCAAATATATTCAGAAAGTTACCAGGGGAATTGTTTGGAGAGGGTGGGCCAACGGGGCCAAAGGAGAAGAACAATTGGGAAGGAGATGAGAGGGGCTAAAACTTTGTCGTGCAGTTTACATTTATTGCTGCTTCAGCTCACTCTACTGGTTGTTGTTATGGCAGCCTGAGGTATTCATATGACAAAGAGGGATGTGCTTTGTTGTTCGGTGGGATTAATCAAGGTGCGCATAAACTAACTCATACATTTACGGATATTAAAAAGAAAAAAAAACTAGGACAACAGAATTGATTGGAGTTTTGATTCAATATTTAGAATACAACTTAGTTCGAAGACAATTCAATTTCTTATGTATTGATTCTTGGTTGAGACAATAGGTAGTACATAGATGGATATCTCAGCCTATTTCTATTGTAACTTAGCTTGTAATTGACAAAACATTTTATATCAAATAGAGAAAGCAGGGCATACCAAAAATAAGTAGGTAGGGAATATCATTATACTAATTTTGGACTCAGGTTTGATTAATATTTTACTGTCAATATATTTTATTTTGATTAACAATTTTATAGTGAGAGGGTTGAATTAAAAAAGCACTTTTGGTTCATGGATAGTTTGTGCAATTTAAAACATGTAAGAGTATAATTGTAACAATTTTGTAAGTTGAGATTCAATGATCAAATAGAAAATTCGAGGTATGGTTGCGATAATGCTTATAGTTTAGGGGTAGTTTTTGTAATTTTCTCTAAAAATGAATCATATTGGTCCCTGCATTTTGTTTGATCTAGAAAAATTTTAGGTAGGTAGATATTTAATTGTCAATTCAAGCATGGTTTTGTGAATGAAACGCTGATTAAATGTTGATGGTTTGATTCTCACTCATGAAATTATTGAACTCATTTTTTTTTCTTTTTCGTTCAATATTTATAAGGATGGAAATCAAATCATTGGCATTTAGAATGTATGCCAACCATTAATTTTGTTTTCTTGTGTAATTTCTCATTGAACCAAGCTTTAGAATGTTGATCTTAACGGCAATCTTGAGATCTCAATTTTATGAAAATGTCTATGATAATCTATAATATATAAATGGGACAATAGGGGAGAATCTTTCCCTTCCCTTTTTACCTTACGTATGTCACAATAAATTTAGAAGTTTCAACCATGAACACATACAAGTAAATCAAGAATTTAAAAGTCTCCACACTAAATCATGAATAAAACCCAATAAAAATATATTTATAACTAAACCAGTACAATTTAATCCTAGTAGATTCATGAATTGTATCCAACTAAAAAAATTACATTCCAGTAATTAAAAATGAATTTTTGGCAAAATAAAAATTAATATGAATATTATATTAGTTGTTCTTTTCATTATATCTTTAAGACTCTACCCATCTGTTTTACTTTTTTTTTTAAAATTGTTATACTGTTTAAGATGAGATTTAAGATGGAATGAAACAAAAGTAATTGAAATTTCATGCCTGAGTTGGCTTATTATGAATTAGTGGGAAAGAATGGAATTGTCTGGAATTGTTGTTGAAATGAATGAGAGATCAGTGGAGTTGGCCTGAGATTTCAATTTGTGAAGAGCGAGAGCGAGAATACCATACAAATTTTCCTTTTTTTTTCCTTTTTAATTATTACACATTCCACATTCTTCTTTCTAATCCTTTCCTTTTTTTTTTTTTTTTTAATTTTTCATTTTATAAAAAAAGTTCTAAAAATATTTATTATTTTATTATGATTTTTTTATTTAAACTCTAAAAGAATAAATTAAAAAAAAATAATAACTCATAAAAATAAAAAAATTTAAATTAAATATCTCATTTATATAAAAATAATTACAAAAATCAATGTGTCCCACAAGGTGGACGTCGTCGATTTCGAGCTGGTTGTCGTCGTCGCCTTCGAACTTGAGGTTTGCTGGGTTCTTGATGTTGCTCTGGTACTTCTGTAGGCGCTTCATAATATAAATATTCATTATGCTTCTCTACGACCCGACCAATGTCCATGTATGTATGAAGACGAAGGGACCCAGCCTCTGAGTCGTAATTGCAAAAGTATGAGAGACATAGCTATCTCTTGAACCTCAGGTCTTGTTGTTTTGCATAGTTGTCTATACAACCATGCAAAACATGCTCCACCCCACGAATACCGCCCTGCATCATGGAGGTTAGCTAACAGTGGCAAGAACATCAAGTGACAAAATGACTTGATTTATCTGAAAACAGACTTCACTCATCATTTGTAGTATAATATGCTCGCACATATCTTATGACGGTTTTCCTCGTCTGCATCATCTGTGAGATCACGAAATTGTGTTCCTAACCATATTAAACTTAACTCAATCCTTTAATCTGTCGGCAGGTGGGTCGCACCGAGGTACAGTTGAAAACTTTTAACTAGTCATTCGTACATCACTTCTGGTTGACGGGCTTATCGTCAAACAGGTAACCCCAAACAACACTTCTATGTCTTGTGAGTGATAGTGCACTCTCCAATAGACATTATTGGAATGTATGCGTCTCGGCCTCATCTCTCGACCAAGGCTGTGATCGAAATGCATCCAACTGAATAAATCCTGCCTCTCGAGTCTACAAGATATTTCTCCAGTAGTTACGATCTCGCCATACAACACTATGATCGATGATATTGGACTAGGTCAGTACAAAACATCGGGATCAATAGGTCCTGGGTTTATCTTGACGCTTCCAATGCAACCCTTATTTCTGCTCTTCTTTCTCGAAATAGTTCACGCATTTGAAGAATGTTATCTGAGCAAAGAGCATTTTATAGGCAACATTCGAGCTCCTTTGAGGACTCCATTTATGCACTCTGATAGATTTGTCGTCATCACCCCATCTGAATCTCCATCATGTGTAAGTTTATTGCTCTAAACTAATGTTGTCAAAAAACTAGACAGCTTCGATTTATTTCTTTGATATCTTCAATTGCTTTGTTGAACTTTTGAATTTAAAACTGACATCCAACAAAATAAACATAAACTGACACCCGAAAAGTTTCATGTTATCACAACGAGATGGATTGGAAAGAACCAGCTACTCGATAACGGTGTGGATTTTGTAACCAGTTAGATATAATTGAAGGAAGTGTTTCTTCGTTACTAAGACGGGCTCCAGATAGTTAAGGATTGAATAATAAATAATTTTTTTATATATAATTCATTTTATTGTATATTCAATTTTTTTTATATATTTATTATTATATTCATTTTTTTTTTATAATAATCTTATTGTATATTCAATTTTTTTTTTTTTTTTGTAATCAATAAAGTTTTACATTATAATAATCTAATATATTCAATTTATAATATAATAATCTAATTATAATTCATTTATTCAATTTATTGTCTAATGATTATTAAATTATAGTATAATAATCCAATATATTCAATTTATTGTCTAATGATTATTTGATTATAATATAATAATCTAATATATTCAATTATAGTCTAATGATTATTCGATTATAGTATGATTATTAGCTATTTTTTCTCTTTTTTTTTTATATATATTTCTATGGAAAGTTCAAATAAAGTGAAGACTCTCGCTTTTGCGCTCTCGCTCTCGCTCTCTCGCTCTCTCCTAAGATCTCGCTCTCTTTATTAATATTGTTATTTTTCCATTAATGATTACTAGCTTTCATTTCTTCTGGAACAATCACAAACACTTTTTTTTATTATGGATCTACTTTTTTGTTTGTAGACAAAGCTAATTCAGAATTGTCTTTCATTCCAAGGCATAACTTGTATCCATACACTTCATATTTGCCTAGAGTTCGCTCCCAGAAATATAGCCATCCCCACCCCCTCACGTCAATCTCACAAGCCTCCGCCTAATTCAAAATGATAACAAAATGCATAGGTTGTTAGAAGCATCTCGAGTACACAAATACATATAGTATACCATTTCATTACTTTATTTCCTCTATGAGGGAAACCTGCAATCTCGAGGGTGGATGTGTGTCGAAACTTCAACCTTCGACAACCTAAGCGAGATTCGCGAGATTTTCCTTATCGAGGGTTGAAGTTTCGGCTTATGTATTGTTTCCAAGTTTTTCTTTGTTCATCGAGTTCTCAACGTTCGACCTCCACATTAGTCGAGTTCTCAACGTTCGACCTCTAGCCTCAAATTTCCAAAACAACAATATTTCTCTAATAAGTTTTGAAAATAACAATATTAATATTAAAGGTCCTTCTAAAAGTACAATATCCTTTTAATTTTCCCTTTATATTGGATCTTCTGATAATCATAACTAAATCATGTTTTTATGATTATCTTTATTATAATTTTGTTTTAGACGTGAAATATTAGAAAAAAAAATTCATTTTTATTAATTAGTCTTATTTTAAAATTTTGAATCATATTGACTATGTTTGGTAATCATTTTGTTTTGAAAATTAAGCCTATTTTTAGCATGAATCCTCATCTTCTCCTAAATTATCTTCTTACACTTTTTTAATTTTAAAAATTGAATGTAATTTTTTTTTCAAATATCATATTTGATCTTATCTTCAATTTCAAATTTTATTTTACGTATAATTTTTTCAATTTTCATCTCCTTTTAATGATTTTGTTTTTTTGTTCTCAATCGACAAGTCTACTTTGGAGGCTTGACTTAATCGATTAAATCCACGGGTGCATAGATGAAAGGCTCGACTTAGTCGACCATCAACCAAGAGTAAGTTGTAAAGTATGTTTTTCCAAAGTGATTCCTATCGAGTCATTGTGAAAAGATGGGTCAAGTATATAGAAGGTGTTGGTATTAACAAGTTTGCCTTGGGGTCTTAAACTCACCTTGATAGATTCGATCAAGGAAGGAAGTACCTTCACCCAATATTGTTTGTTTCTCTTTTGTTCATAAGATCTCCACAATTTACATTAACACCACAATATAATTCAATTGACGATTTTTAATTGATATTTTCATATCCCAATCTAAATCAGTTTCTTTCTTCATGAATACAATTCATGAATCCTTACCAGTCCAGTCGTCACTTTCTAAATTGATATTTTGGATCTAGAACAAGAAAAAGTAAATTCAATAGTTTGTTAATTGATTTCCAATTGTAGTTTATTTGTTTTTAAGTTTAATGTATTTGTTGGACGTAATTGGAAGATTAATTACACTATATTTGTAAGTCACGTAAATATCTCATCGGAAGTATCACAAAAAACTTTCACAATATCTTTTATGGCTACAAAACCCTCATTCGAATTACAATGTTACTAAACTTTTTTCCTTTGCACGTTTCTTTTATCACAAGTCTTTATTTTCTCAGATAGACCAATCACATTTAAAGTAGTAGAGTGGAGAAAATAATGGTTGCGATGATAGATTCAAAGACAATGATTCTATTCCCGATAGCACTATTGTTTGGGATTAAGGTCAACGACAGAAAACTGAAGTGATCACTGGTGGCTCCGAAAGAGCAATAAATGAAGTTGGTGGAGAAGAAGCCGAAGCCGAAGTTGGTGGTGAAGTTTTGGTGCAAAGAGAGGGATCCACACCCGATGAAGCAAGGTAGAATTGAAATCGAAGATGTCGCCACTATTGGTGGAGAAGCCAATTTTGGAGAGGAAAATGACGACGATTTGGTTGGAGAAGAGGTCGGTGTGGCCAAGAGAGACACCAATAGTCTCTATGTGTAATTACGATATTTCTTAATAAGTCAATTTCATTTTCATTTGTATGGTTGATGGGTGGTTTAGACTTTTATAAATTCGTTTATTTATTTATTTTTTTTGTTTTTAATTCGTTTTTCTATTTCAAATGTTGATTTGCTATTTTTTATTATTTATTTATTTATTATTATTATTTTTTTAGCATAGGTCCAATTTAGTTTATAATTTTTGGCAAATTAAAAACGAATGTAAATGTTATATTATTTGTTCTATTTTAAGACCATAACCATTTGTTATACTAACTTCTCCTTATACTATTTATATTTATTTTAAGACACGTGACTTCAAGGAAACAAAAATTCAAGCGGTTATGTTTAACAAAGTTATTGAAAAATTTGGTCATATTCTTGTGAAAAATAGATCGTATTTCTCGACAATGAAAATGTTAAAAATATTAATTCCAAATTTCCAAATGTGAATGCGGAGATTGAAATAAGTTTTTCTCTGTCTACTATAATCCAAGATATTGAATAACCCTTTCCTCTTTAAATGTTGAAATATGATTTCAGCCAATTTCATGAGATTGATCAATCCTTTATCAAGACAGGAAAAATGATAGGTAACAATTTAAATAATATATATGAGTCAAATGTTTATTTATTTATAAATTTTCGTATTAATTATCTATTTCATTTTGAAGATCTTATTGCAATTGTACTTTCCGTGAGATCAATAGTTGAAAAGAACTCGCCCAACAATACAATTATGAAGATAGATGTTTAATGAATATTAATTGTGTGGTTATAACACACTGTTTTATCTAGTCGAACCCAAGTGCAAGCTCAACTAGAGTCTTGGTGAGTCTAGGGTTGAACTCAGAGATTGCTTTAAAAGTATGTAATGAAGTCTAATGCTTTGATCTTGATACAATTGATTACTAATTAGATTGATTTTGATATTACTCTAACACTAAGTTATGTGCGATGTGGTTTATACTTTAAGTAAAATAGTATATGCGATGGTTGTGAAATGTAGATATGCGGTGATCAGGGTTGAAAAGAATATTCGCTAACAATTCCTAAGTAAATATATAAATCATGCGTTCAAAGCTATGCACTCAATATTAGAACATACACTTCTCAGTGTATATGACCACACTATCCTGTCTCTAGGATGCATGCGATGAGTGTGTAATGCAAAAGATGTTACTCATTTCTAAGGAACCTCTTTTCTTGTTTTATGAGTTCTAAATCTCTAATTCTTTCAAACTGTATTTAATCTACTTAGAGTAAGCTTTCGAGTTATCCAAGTATTTCATCAGGCATACGGAAAACAAGTAAAATGCATGGTTTATTGTTTAGTTCATGTTAACTAGATGCTTCTCAACCCATAAATAATTTTGCTGCTCGTAATAAATAAAGAGAGAACAGATAAAATATGAAATGAGTATGTATTCATATTAAAGAAATGAGTCTTTGCAATGCTTAAACAATAAATACACTTAAGAGAAGGAATAGGGATAGAGAGTCAAGCCGTGGTGTGTAATTTCTTGTTTTCCCGAGCTTCCTCAATGATTGCTTCGTTGCAAGTATTGAAAGATGGAGTTCCTCTTTCATGACTATTTATAGACGTTTGAGGATAGCTTTTCTTCTCTTGCTCATGATTGTGCCGATAAGGTGCATTAAATTTCATACTCTGATGTGTCGTCTGCTACACATCAGAAGTTCATTGGCTTTGCAACAAAGCTTTCTTATCAGCCACCAACTAAATCTTTGATTTGACCTCCATCGTCCATGTGTCGCGTCATGTCTCATCGCCTGGAGTCACTGACTCGGCCAACTATGTGATCATGGGTAAGAGTTGAGAATTCTCATTCGATCGCATCAGCAGACATTCTACACTTAAACAAAGTGATTTCAACTTTAAAATAGACAAATTAGACATTGAGTGTGTACAATCTCGCATGCTGCAATTATTTTTATGGATTTTCTTAGCATGTTGTCGTATTTTCAGAGTTTTTTTCTTAATTGTTTTAGATAAAAGAGGCATAATAACTTGTATTTCTACAAGTTATCAATGTTTTTTTTTATAGATCTTTGGTGAGGAAATAATTCACATGTTATCTTTATAAACTTATGAAATTTTGTAATAATAGTTGTTTTTGTTTTTTTTTTACATGTTATCATTTATTTTGTAGTTCCAAAACAATAAAATTGACATTATGAAATGATTTAGTACTGAACAAGGTATACTTAGAAGACTTGATTCATTCTAAACCAATCATTTTGGCATCAAACATTTATAAAATTGAAACGTATGAAGGTAAGTTTTATACATGAGCATATATTTTAGAGAGGAAGAAAAAAAATAGTTATTTAAATTTGCTTTCTTCTTATTTTAGGAGAATGGAGCATGGGACAACAATGACAAGTATCATCTTCATTGAACTAGATTTTGTAGATTCAACAGAGCTATAAACAAGAGATATATATATAAATTATATTGTTTACTTCAATTTTATTATGACTTTTATATTACTAATAATAATAATTGAAAATTTATATATGTAGGAAGGAAATTCTTTTGAATCACCCAATCATCTCAAATTTTATGCCTCCATCTAAAAATATGCGAGATACAAAATTAGTAAGTATTAGAAATATTATTCATGAGTTAGTTGATGAATTATATGTTATGTAAATTTGTCATCAATGTGTGCACTCCAATAGAAGTGGAGAACACCATTCATAGTGTCAATTCCAATGATGTTCAATTCGTCAGAAAATATATGTTAAAACTTATAATTATAAGTTTTAACATAATTATAAGCTTTAACATATATTTTCTTATGGTCAAATGAATGCACGTGTAATAGCTTTTGAAGTTGCATAAGTTATAGTTGGATGTAGTGTTTTTTTAATATGCACCCAAATTTTACAGATAATCCTAAAAAGTCAATACATGTTTTTTTAGTTAATATTCTCTTATAAATTATTAAAAAAATTTCATATACAATTTCAGACGAGGAAAGAGAACTCTAAAATATATCGCAATTTTATCCTCTCAAATAGATAAAATTTCAAATTTATCATTCACATGGACAAGAAGAGTGAAGAAGATAGAATAAAACAGCACTTTACAAGAATAGAGAAGATAACAATTCAAGAATCTAATTTAGAAGTTGAAGCGTTACATGTTAAGAAAAAAAATTAAAATAAAACCTTAGTATATTCATTTCTTCACATTTTAGTTTTTATGTTATGTTAAACATCACACATGTAATTATCTTTATAATATTGAAACACTACCTTTTATATTTGAGATTTTTTTTTTTTTTTTGGATTTAATAGTATGCTTACATTTTTTACCGGTTAAAAAAATTATCATAAAAAATCATGAGGAAATAAAATATCATTTTATCTAATTTTGATTTATGAAGATCAACATATAACTTAAATTTTGTTGCAATTATATGGATTTTAATTTTATTCATCCATCTATTCTTTTTACATTCTTATCTCTCTTTCCTTGGTTTAAAAGTGACTGTTTGCACTTTACAAGGAATGAAAACTCTAATAATTTTGAATATATTTCACAATACAATGGAACATAATTAAACAAATATGATACAATTATAAATCATTATATATTTCACCATACAAAATATATACAATTATATCTATTATTTCTTTCATTACTTTTTGAAATAATATCAATATAGCTATTTTAAATTAATAACAAATATTTCATTCAATATAGAAATTGCACCTTCAAAATTTTATATTCTAAGAATTTAAAAACACGGGCATTGCATGTGCTTGTTTACCGGTATCGATAAAATGCCAACGACGATGAATATTTCTAAAGAAATTATAAAAACATAATTTTCAAAATAAATGTCTAGTTTTTTTCTTTTTTGAAAATAATACTTCACTAAACCTCAAGGATATCCTGGAACATTTACATTATTCTTAACAAGCGAGATCACCCAATTTGGAAAATTATTACACAAAACACCCGAGAGCCTATAACATCTAGCTCTCTTTGCAACTTCATGAGCTACCAAATTAAAATTTCTCTTGATATATACAAAAGAAATAGAATTAAACTTAATTGCACTCATTGAAATCTCCTCAAACAAACATTCATCTTCTAAATGAGATATCGCCTTTCCTATAGCAAATTAATAGCAACTAAACAATCAAATTCAACTATCTCCAAAAGAACATGTTGCATTTAGATGGGACCATCTATCTACGAAACTTAATTGAAATCTTCAAAAATCAGACGACAACAAGAAATTACTTCAAATCTCCAAAGTACGAGGGCAACAAAATAACACATGATCAACAGTTTCGGGTTCTTCACAGCAAAAAAGACAGTAAATATATATATGTATATATATATATATTCATACCTCTATAATGTAACACCACCCTCGTCGGAAGAATATTGCTTTCCATATAAAATGATGAATTTTGGTAGGGATGTTCAACTTCCATACTCTTTCCCAAATTCCGTTAGTACTTGATCCTTCTTTTGCAATCAAATATCTCATAAATAGCTGATATCCACTTCTAATTGAGTAAGAACTAGATTTATCATAGTGCCATATTAACTTGTCATGAATATGTCTATTAACAAGAAGAACCAAAATATACTGAAAATCATTCTTAACTAATAAGTTATTCAATAGATCATCATTCCAAGCATTAAATGGGAGGAGAAAGTCAGATATATACATATTTACAGTTAAAGAGTTAAAACAAATAGGTTTGAAGCTTAGAGGTTTAAGCATCCATGGATCTAACAACATGTGAATAGAAGATCCATCTTCCACCCTATGTCTTAGACCTTTTGATAATAGATCTCTCCCCCACATGAGACCATTCCAAATAAAAGAAGAATTAGGCTCAATCACAATAACAAGAAGAGAACAATGTTTGAAATATGGGTCTTTGAGAACTAAAGAAACAAAAGAAGTCAGATTTTCCAGGTCTTCGATTAGCTTATGCAATGTTTCTTATAAAATAATAAAGCTATTGCAAATAGGCTAAAACCTCTTCTTAATCTTTTTTTTTTTTTTTTTTTTTTTTTTTTTTTTTTTTTTTTTGTCTCAAGTTACGTTTATTCCATATCATTTTATTCATGATAATATTATAATTGGTCGTGAGTGTTTACATCATATTAAAGATAGGAAATGAGGCAAGAAAGGAGTAGCTACAATTAAATTAGACATAAGCAAAGCTTATGACTAGGTTGAATGAAATTTTCTTAACAAAATATTACTTAAAATGGGCTTCGATCCTTCTTGGGTGTCTTTGATTTATCATTATATCTCTTCTGTTAGATTTTCAATTACCATTAATGGAGAACCTAAGGGTCACATTTCTCCCTCTAGGGGACTTCAGCAAGATGACCCCCTTTCCCCTTATCTCTTTCTTTTTTATTGTTGACGATTTATCTTTTCTGTTGCAAAATGCGGTCAATAATGGATCTTTATCAGGTTCAACTTATGGAAGAAGAAGAAGAATACATACCAAATGGAAGAAGAAGAAAACACAGATAAAAATGAAAGTAGAAAAAGAGGAAGAAAACAACGAAGCAGAACCAACATGAAGCGGAAGAAGATGAATGCAAAAAAAGCACATATTTTTTCAAATCCAGAAGAAGAAGAAAGAAATACATTTGAGGTTAAAGTGGTAATTTCTCTGATTTATTTGTTTTTAAATTTGGGGTTAATTTTCATTTGGCCCAAGGGCCTGCAATTCTTCTCGTCTTAGAAAGAAAAATACAAGAGATGTAAAGGGAAATTAAAGAAAAACGTACCGCTGAGAGATAGAAGGAGCAAGGAACCCCAAAGCTGAAAATGCTGGCCAAAAGATTCGTTTCTATATTCAAGCGCTCTCCAATTCCACACGCTTCCAGGTGCGCCCTTCTTGTAACCCCCATTTTCGCTTTTTTCTCAGAATTTTACACCAACAGTTACCGACTCACCCACGAACTTCAGTTAAACATGGAATCAATAGATTGCCCGCATTTTATTTGAAAGATATAATATCTGGGTTCTTCAATTTTTGCATGTTTTGATCGTATAACAGGCCTAATTTCCACATTTACGATCGTTTAGAACTTGGGACTGCTTTATTTGTTGTTTTCTATGGAAAAGAAACTTTGGGCTTGATTTTTAAAAAAATTTCATTGATTTTTAATTGATAGAATGGAACTTGGTGATCTCTGATTAAGGGTTGCTTGCAGCAGTTCCATAAAGCCATCGGAGGATGGGGTGAATAAATCGTGGGGTCGGAAAGCAGTCTCTTTTGTACTTATTACTGTTACTGGTGGTGTAGCTTTGAGTGCTTTAGATGACCTTGCCATTTATCATAGCTGTAGCAGGTATGTATGATTTGCTAGTGATTTGTTAGAATTTTCAAATTTGGATGAATTATATCGTTAAAGCAAATGAAAGTCTGAATTTGGAAAAAATAAACTCTTGTATCTTGGGATTGCTTTTTACGCAAGTGTTTGCTGCCTTGTTTCACTTTTCAATGCTTTGAAGTTCAAGGAAATTAATGTAGTTGGATTATGGTAAATTGGGTATCTTGGTCAAATCCTTGATTAATTAGAGTTAGAATTAGTTTGTTTTTCAGATCTCAAAAGAGAATTGTCCTCTTGTATTCATAACTTTTGATTTGTTACAAATATTTTATTGATTCTGGGAGAGAATTCTCTGTTTAGTCCCTTAGGTTACATCTGAAACTCTCACCGTTGCTATGTTGTTTTCAACCTTTAAAATTGGCTAGCTTTTACATCACTCGGGTCATTATATTTTTTAAACCAGGCCTTGTCACTTCAGATGAACTAATGAATTGGATTGAATAATATCTCATATTAGTATTCGGTGATGTTCATTATCGTTACCAAAAGAGCTCAGTTGTCAACCTTGGGGATAAGAGACTGCAAGAATTCATTGTCTTTGGGTTTCTTTTACCTATTCATTATTTGCTTCTTTTTTTTTGGGAAACGGAAATGGAACTTTCAATTGATATAATGAAAAGAGCAATAGCTCAAAATACAATGAGACCAAATATCAAACCAAGGCAATTAAAATCTGAGGATCAAGAGGTGCACCCAGACATCTCAACTATGTTGACACTCCCATAGCACTCTCATCATTTCCAATATGAGTTACAGGGATTTAGAGTTTACAAAAATACTAGATCGCTTGATTAAATAGAAAATAAAAATGCATTCCAATTAAGACAAATATTCTGGATTGAATAATCTTCGAAAAGCCTGGATTGTGAACTCCAAGAAGAAGCTAAGAGGCGGGTTGACCCCCATTTGTCAAACTAATCTGAAAGACCTCCCATATTTAGAAGATATGAATGAAAGGCCAAAAGGAAGAGTAGGGAGAAGGGCACAAATGTAACTATGGAAAAGAATCAAATTAGTTAGAGAGGGGACCGCCAAATCTATAACAAATTCGGTTAGTAGTGGGAAATTCTGTTAGTAGGGAGAGGGGTGACAATTTGTTATAAAAATAGGAATGTAGAGGCAGGGAGGTATCTTTGATTTTCTTGAGAGCTTAAGCTTGTTGAGCTTGTATGCAGGAGGGGGGTCTTGACCTTCCTAGGCTATTTTGAGCCAAAACAGTAAATATATAATTGAGACACTACCACAATCTTTAGACTTATCATGGAAAACTCTTTGGTTACGTTCAAGCCAAATCTCAGAAACCAAAGCTTTAATTGCATTTGACCATAGTATCTGAGCTCTAAAGGTAAGAGAAGGACCAACCAACAAATGGAGAATGTTGTCTCTAGCTGTATTCCCAAAAACCAATTGAGCTTTGTTTTTCCCCCAATTACCAGGTATAATACTTTTCTGGATGAAATCGTGCAAATAGATGATAGATCTTCTAGGACTTTACTTGGATGCATTTTTCTTGATTTTAGAAGCCCAACTAGATTCCATACCACAAATACTCACCAGCACCCTTTTGTGTTGGTGTATCTATAAACCGTTTTGACCAGAAAGCCTCTATTTTTGGTAAAAAAAAAAATTCAATTTGTCATTTTGGCTTGGTGTATCTAATTGAGATCACCTTTTTCAATAAGTTAGCCACCTTGTTACAATTAAGACGAGATCCTTTAGGATTTGATCAATATTTTTGGAAATAAATAGGAATGACTTCGAACCAACTGAACTAGGACTATTTACCTTATTGAGAAATGGAAAACTTCCCCAATTTCTTGGCTCTTATCTAGATTGTCTTTGAACCTGGATTCCAAACAATTTTCTTCTTGAGATATATCTCCAAAAGGAAGACCAAGGTGTTTGAGATGCTCTAATAACCCAAGTGAAATATTCAGCAATAGATGCCAGTTCTAATCTGATATGAGGTGTAAAAAATTGGATCAATTGTAGCCTACGATTGATCCCAATTACAAAAAAAGTCTTATGGAGGTTGACTTTGAGACCTGACACCTCTTTGATTTTAGCCTCAAGGAAGGAAGATAATTGCAATGTGGCTATTAACAAACTGTTAGTAGTTGATGGCCCTATTCCTAATACATATGGAAAACCCACCATGCCACTTTTATCCAAAGATTGAGTCAACAATCTACTCAAAAGTCAAAAGCATCGAAAAGTTTAGAGAAGAGAGGCAGACTTTGATACACACTCTATTTCCTACCAATTATTTTGAGGTATATATATAAAGTCCCATTCACAAGATTATTATCCTTCCTTTTATTGGATAACCAAGCTTGTATAATGAGAGAATACGGAAGGGAATACAAAAAGAAAACCCAACAAAAGGAGCCAAACTATAACCTGACTAACTATACCCATTGAACTAATATTGAGGGGTCCATGCCTATTTCGTTTTGAAAATTCTTGGCTTCAGGATATCACTTTCCATCCTTTAGTTGAGTCCTGGTGGATTAATAATTCTGTTGGTGGAAGGCCCGGACACAGTTTAATGATGAAATTGAAAATATTAAAATTCTTTCTCCCTTCTTGGGCTCAGGCACAGCGACAGGCTGCTTGCTTCCAATTTACCTACACTAATATCTAAGCTTCGTGGTTTGGATAATTTGGTGGACCTTGGACTGCTTACGAGTAATCAACTTTCTTCCCGCCACGAGCTTAAGGAACAAATTGAGAATTTGACGGCTCAAGAACAGATCTATTGGAGGCAGCATTGTAAACTAAAATGGTTTACTGAGGGGGATGAAAAAACTAGATTTTTCCATCGTATTGTGGCTGCTCATAAAAGAAAATGTTCTATTTCTGAAATTCTTTCTAGGGATGAGCAGAGCTTACTGACAGGAAATAGCATTGAAACTGAACTTTGTGATTTCTTTTCTAAGTTGTTCACTAAGAAACATGATCAGCGCTTTCTTCCTATTAATGTTGATTGGAGCCCCATTTGTAATGAGCAAGCCACTAATCTTGAATGTTTATTTACTGAGGATGAAGTTTTCAGAGCTGTTTCCTCCTTGGGTGGGAGTAAATAGCCTGGTCCTGATGGTTTTACTCGGAATTTTCCAGTTTTTCTGGCCAACTTTGAAACATGATATTATGAGTATGATCCATGATTTCCATTCAACAGGTATTATTAATGTAATACTTCTGAAAAAGAAATGTAGTCTGTTAATTCTCTTTAATAAAGAAGGAACCAAACTTCGGTTCTCATGGACCTTTTCGTCACGTGTGAAAGTTCTTAGGAACGGGAAGCTAGGGTTCTCATGATTTTCTTTTGCAGCTGCTCGCTGGCATAGACTTATTTTATTTTATTTTGTTACTTTTCCCAGCAAAGCCATAGAGAAGGCCAGAAACAATCAAGCAGTTATAGATGCTATTGGAGAACCCATTGCTAAAGGTCCATGGTACAATGCATCACTTGCAGTTGCTCATAAGAGACATTCTCTATCCTGCACGTTTCCAGTATCAGGACCACAAGGCACAGGGATCCTCCAACTGAAGGCAGTTCGTAATGGAGGTTGATATACCTTTCCTGTCATCTGGTGCACATTTTCTTTTGTTGATTCAAGTTTTAATTTCAATAGAAAATTATAAATGGATAGACAAGTATCTTTTTTCTATCATTTTTTGTTTGTTCTTAGGTGGTGTTTTTAGCCATCCGACTTAGCTGACATAACTTCAATATGAATTATTTGGAAAAGGCTCTATTTTGAACATTTTTTTCGGTAAAGTTGGAAGATTCTGAAGGTATTTGTTAGGTATAGAATTTTCTTCTATAGGTAATATTCTTTAAATTTTCAAAGCATGGTTAGCTTAGCAGATTTAATTTCTTATCCCTTTTCTACCTGAGATTAGAGGCTGATCCTTACATGCATTATCAATTCCTTAGATTTTACTTTTGCATCAATACATATTCAAAATGGAATCTTGTTGTATGTTGTTTTTGTTTTTGTTTTTTTAACATGAATTATCTTCCATTTTCAACTCTTTAGAGGGGAGAGAGATTGACCTTGTTTTCTTTCTTTTATAATTTTTTTATGGTAATTCTAAGTTGGAATCTCTCAACAGAGGATTCCTGGATTTCTTTTCTCCGGCCTCGAGACTGGGACATTTTGATCATGGATGCTCTCCTTCATGTTCCTGCAAACGAAGGTAAGCAGAAAACAATGCGTATTAATCTCACTGAGAAGTTTGCCCCCGCTGCTTGTGTCTCATGCACTGATTGTCAGCCTCCAGAGACAGAGACGAGATGAAGTCAGTTTGTAAGGTTGATGAGAAACTATTGTCAAAAGTTAGCAGTTTCTATTAGTTTTCTGTCCCGACATGATTGTGAGCTAACCGAAGGATCAAATTATTTATTATTCCCACCAAAATAATATTTTCTTTGAGGTTGAGTCTAAACCATGGTGGAACCAGTTTAGAAGATTTATTATTATACAACTTTGCTGACATAAAATGTGGCAAAATTATATGGTTCTCCTGTAAAACCCAAGTTATAAAAGAAATAATAGTAATTATTCACTTGATTATTGTTCTTATTTGCTTGTTTGGGTAGGGTCGTGTTGTTCTACCGATGCTGCCATTAACTTTGATCTGTACCACAACCATCAAGAGTTGGTGGTAAAAAAGGGACATGGGTTTAATAAAAAACCTAGAAGGAATGGGCTTAATTCATAGTGGTCAACTATTTAAGAGATCCTACAAGTTTTCTTGACACCAAAATGTTGTAGGGTCAACCAAGTTGCTCCATGAGATTAATCAAGGTGTGCATAAGCTAGTCTAAACATTCACGGATATAAAAGGAAAAAAGACTTTGATTTGTACCAATTATGAACTTTTAAGCATGAATGGTATGCAATATTTACTCTGTGACATGTCTTCTTTAGTGTTGAACTAGTTAAGGGACTTGCTAATTGTAGACCAATGGTGCACAATTCGAGTTTGAAGGAGCAATATTGTGAAGGAAAACATAGTTAGAGTCACACAGAAAAAGAGCAACATTTTGAAGGAAAATGTAGCCGTAGAAGAAGAATTGGTTATAGTGAAAACAATTCCTTTCAAACTTCATATGTTATTCTTAGATGTATTGCTTATGAACAATGATACTCTAAACTCAAAGTGATGGATGAAAGCTTGGGATGGAGAGTTTATGAAGCGGTGATGGTGATGCTGCTCGACACTCTCCCTCTCTTATTCAGGACAGCCACGTGAAAATGGCAAATTTGCCAAGCTGAAGCTGGCATTCATTGCTCTTCCTTGCATGTGTATTCTTCTACGATATAATTGATGCAATTACCAGATTATAAAATTTCTTTGGTGTTAACATATGTGTTGATCCATTTTTAATTCTAATTTCTGTTGAGATGTGTGTGTTTAGATGTATACGTCAATACATGATTGTAAAAATATTAGTGGTTGAAGTTTAACACATATTGGATGTCAGTTAAGTTATACTTTATTTGGCCGTGACCGAGGAAGTTAATTTCAATATATGTTAAAGATAGTAATTAATCAGGTTATGAATTAAAGGACGCAATTGTAAGTTATCCTTTTTTCTTTTTCATTTTAATTACAACTTGACATACGTACATACGTAGAAGTGTGTTATTATGAGATGACAACGAGAATTTGGGATGCAATGATTCGCCTTTTGGTTATCTCTCCATTATAAACTAGCTTCTTAAGGATAGTTGGGCAATTTAAATAATGTGATGCATTTCCTTTTTTAAAAAAATATCATTCTCCAAATTTCGCTCGACTAATATTGTGTGAAACATATTATTTGAGTCAATTAAACTTCTTCATAACTCAGTCAATTTAGACTATGTTAGATAGGTTATAACAGTTGTATTTTCATGACTTCTAAGTTTAGCAATATCCCTTTAAAGTTGGCAAAATATTAATGGATGCCAGTTGAGTTATACTCCCTTTGATAGTAGTGGCTGATGAAGTTAGTTTCAACATATGTTAGGATAGTAATTATTTAGGTTCAGAATTAGAGGATGCAATTATAAGTTCTTTTTTTTTTCTTTTGAGTTACAATTTGACATACGTACATATATAGAAGTGTATTATTATGAGTTGACGGTGAGAATTTGGGAAGCAATGATGGTACTATATATATATATATTGACTAAATATCAATTAAAATTCTGAACTAATAATTGTATCAATTTAAATTTTGAACTTTCACAAGTGTACCAATACCTACCATTCTTCAAATTTCATCATACCAATGTCGTGTGAAACTTATTATTTGAGTAAATTAAACTCCTAAATTTTCATAAGCCAATCAATTTAGACTCTCCGATTACTTTTGAAAGTCATCCATGCATTAATTGTGTGTAGATTTCTTCAATCTCGATTTTATAAGATGGACAATTAAAGTAAATGCATGGATGATTCTCAAAGGGAATTGGGATTAAGAGTAAAATTATTCATTTATGAAAGTTTTAGGGGTTTAATTGATACTATTATAAGTTTTATAGAAGGATTTTCCAAATGAAGCGTAACGAGTGTAAATTGATAAACTTACAAAAATTCAGTAGGTGTTTGGGACAATGAGTTAGTTATTATAGTCTTAGGTTGTTATAATTGGATTATGATAGTTTGTGCTTGAGTGTAGGTTATTTTAGTTTGAGTTATAATAGTATGTGTTTGAGGTCTAAACTATTTTAGTTTGAAAATAAAATAGTAAACACTATAGCAAATAATAAAAAATGATGAATGTAAAATAGAACTGTAGTGAATAGTAAATATTGTAGCAAATGAGGGTTTTGAAATAGTGTTGATTGCTAATTGAAAGTTTTGAAATAGTTTTTATTGTAGCAAGAGGTGGTTATTATATTTTGATGATAACCCTTGCCCCAAACGCCCTCTCTGTTTGAATTGATACAACCCCCCTAAAAATTAAGGGTATAAATGAGTACTTTTCCAAAATTATTTAACTTGGTAGCTGCAATATAGCTGTCTCTCGAGATTTTTTTTTTTTTTTTGTTCGATTTCATAGCATCATCCTTTGTAACGATCAAGATTGGTAAGCCAGCTTTATGTATGACAATGTTTATCTTCTTATTTCAAATATAGAATATATTTTTTTGGAATAAAAATTTTTATAAAAATACTTAAATTAATAACTAAGTTATTTTTACTTTTAAAATATGTTTTAAGTTGTGGGATTAATAAATCACATTTTCTTTAAATATTTTTCGTGTTTGTATGAAAAATATTGAAGATATCAATTCATTTTCAATATTGACCTATGGAAATTTCACTCCTTAGCTTGTGTTTCACAAATTATACACAAAAGAGTCATACTAAGGTGCATCATTGATTATACTTATCTTTTTGCATCATACTCCAACCAATTAGTAAACGGAATATAAAAATAGGTTAAAAATCAATTTTAGTCCCTAAACTTTCATAGAAGTAAGATTTGGTTCATGAACTTTGATCCGTAACAATTTAGTCCTGAACTTTGCTATGTAACAATTTAATTTATACTTTAAAATTTGTAACAATCTAGTCTTTATTGTAGAAAATTAATGATAAGATTTAATGAGATTTCATGCATAATAAACCGTTAAACTAATTAGAGACACAATATTTTTGCAAAAATAAAGTTTACATCATAAAATATTAACTTATGTGAAAGACTAAATTATTACAATTATGAAAGTACAGGACTAAATTGTTACATATCAAAGTATAAGAACCAAATCGTTATAAAATTGAAATACTATGATTAAATCATTACAAATCAAAATTTATAGACTAAAGGACGGTTTGGATTGAGTTTGTAAGTGTTTATAAATATTTAAGTTGTTGGGTTTTAGTAATTCCATTAATGTGAAAAAGTGATTGGAGATTGGTGAATGGAGAGTCTGAAAAAGTGAATGGTTGTGGTGATTACACACACACACACAGCTTCCCTGATCTTCTCTTCTTCACACACCACACCATTCTCCCTTTCTTCTTCCTCTGTTTATTGCTGCTTCCTTCAAACCAAGATCAATGGCGGCTCTACAATCTCTGGTATCCACTTCCCATGCTTCTCCCCATATGCATCATCATCATCCTTCCACCAAAGGTAAACTCTCTATCACTCTCTCCATTCCATTCCCCCCCTCTTTTCCCCCCCTAATTCTCCCTCTCTTCACCAGTTTTTCCCTCCGCCACACTCCACCGCAGCGCCTTCTCCTCATTCCACGGCCGCTCTCTTTCCCTCTCCGCCGGCAACTGCCAGACGCTCACTCACCGCAACGGACGGCCCTGGAACCCCATCCTGATGGTTCAGCCCAAGATTCAGTTCATCCAGGGCACGGACGAGCAGACGGTGCCGGACGTCAGGCTGACGAAATCACGAGACGGCACGAACGGAATGGCGATTTTCAGGTTCGATCAGCCGTCGGTGTTCGACTCGTCGGCGGAGGTGGGGGACATTACGGGATTCTATATGATCGATGAGGAAGGAGTGATTCAGTCGGTGGATGTGAATGCGAAGTTCATCAATGGAAAACCGGCGGGAATTGAAGCGAAGTATGTGATGCGAACTCCGAGGGAGTGGGATAGATTCATGAGATTCATGGAGCGATACTCCAACGCCAATGGCTTGCAATTCGTCAAGAAATGAAGTTCGTTTAATCCGAATCCGAATCTGAATGAAGTTTGTGGTTGTGTTTTGCCCAATTTTGTTATCCGTTGAATCAAAATCAATACTGTGTTGATACCTGATGGATGAAAGATTTAATTGAAGCTTTGTTCTATGTTCTATCCCCTCTCCCTTTCTTCAACCAAACCAAACTCTTTGGTAGGCAAAACTCAACCATTTTCATGCTTTTAGACAGTGTTTGGTACCAAAATTCGGAATTCACCAGCCAAATTTGATCCTTGTGGTTTAGAAAAAGATAGAATTTAGCGTCATGTTTGATAAAACTCTCTTAAACGGTCTCTAGGGTAGAGATTATTTAGGCTAGTCCTATCAAATCATATAAACTATTTGTGAAGTTTTATCGAATTCTAAATTCTAACGTTTAAAATTATAGGATCAAATTCTAATATTTTAGGGAGAAATAACACAAATTGATTCTCCAATGAACCCTTGGGTTCATGTTTCTAGCAACCTTCCAACTGTTTATTGTGAGAGCGAGAATCCAAGGGAGAAACAACGTGATGACGCACTTTGTATCCATCGTTCAAAAAGGAGAAAGAAAAACAAGAGCTCGAGGATTTGAGTTAGCACAATCTTAGTGATATGTGACGTAAGCAAAAACTTAGTATTCATTATATTCAAAATTCGGATCATTCAACATTAGTGCATCTTACAAAGAAAAATCCCAAAATAGAAGAGAATAATTGATGGAGAGAAATATGATGATAAAAAATAGAGTTCAGATAACCATTATAACGTAATATTAGATAATTAACCTAAGTCTCTTTTTTATTTTATATTTTATTATTATTATTATTTTGAGAATTTGTGGGCCAGAGAAATTGAACCTCTAACTTTGAGGTTGATAATATGTTCATTTCGAGACCGAAATTAATCTAGTTGATACTTACAATCTTCTTTCTAATATCATCTCGTGGGTAGTTGAAAAAAGAATACTACAACACTTGCTTGAATCACTTTTTTTTTAATAGCTAATCATCTTATGTGTATTTCAACTAGTAGTTTTTTAATCAATAAATTTCTCAAGATTAATACTTAGGTGGAGAATAGAATATAAAAAATCGTCATTATTAACTTAATGTCGATGATGATAAGCAATCATTGTTGAAATATTCTAAAGTCCAATTTGTTAAAGTGACCTTGTTTATAGTCCCTTAAAACTACGTAAAAATGATAAAATAAAATTAATTACTTAAAATCTAACATACCACCATGTGAATGTGTGATTTTATGTGTAAAAAGTGAGATCATCTGAGCTTTTATATGATATCACATCAACTTTCATTTACAATTTAAATGAAAACTTAACATTGTAGACTGAATACATAAGCCAATAAACTAATAAAACCATAAAACCAAAATGTCTAGAATAGTAAAGTTAGTAAAAAGATTCTAATCTAACCTACTGTAATCAATTCTACTTCTGAGTTTCTTAAAGCATTGGTTATAAGATTGGTGGTGGAAAAAAAAACATGGACTAAATTGAAACAAATGAAAGTACTAAGAGCCAATTAAAATAAAATAATCAGCTTGAAAGGTGGAATTCAAAAACTTTTGAAAGTAAGTCAAAAGCATAAGAACAAGAAAGACAGTGGTATGAACCATGCTATTGCACTCCATTGGCATTCCTATTTGCCATTGAAGAGTCTAAGAATGAAGCATTTTCATTTCTAAAAGTAAGAGAAAAGGGAGAAAAAGAAGAAGAAGAAGAACAAACATTAGACCCCATTGCCATAGCTTGGGAATTTGATGAAGTGATGAAGTGTTATTTTGATGTGATTTTGGTTCCATATCTCCAAAGAAGAAGAAAACTCCAGGGCTTCCCATTTTGACCTCACTCCCATTCAATGTTGAATTGTTCACACCCTGAATGTTGCTGTTTACATAAATGTTTATGCAACAACAGTTGGGTAATTTGCACTCACCTCCATGGTTTACTGCCATTGAAGCTCCTATGTTTCCACCTTCCAACCTCACCCGCTCGAATGCCTCGTCCTCACCTCTTGCCAACATCTTTCCTTCAGTTCTATTACCACAACTCTACAATGTTGTCTTCAAAGTTGATGTTAGATATTTGATCGTCCAGCAACTAAAATAATCTTATCTTTGCTTCCTTCCTTCAGCAATGGGTTTTCATTTCAATGTTCTTCACTTTTCAGCTTCAAAAGCAACTTATAACCTTCACATTCAATCCATCTATGCAACTTTTAATGTTTTCAAAATTAGTATAAAGATGATTTTTGAATTATTTCTTCTTGTAGTTTAAAAATAATGTATATGTTCATGTTTCTTGTTTTCTACTTTACTTTAATTGCATATGTAACGAATATGTTCATGTTCTTTAAATCAATATTTGTATCGTTTTATGATAGCAGATAAACCATTTAACTGCCAAAATAAGTATTGCTCAACGGTTAATGATATGTCAAATTTTACTTGATGATTTGGAAATATGACACCAAAAGTTCTATAGTATTCCAACAACCACATCTACACCAAACTAACTTGCTCAAACTTAGCAAAATAAATCAAATTTCTACCCCTTTTTTCCTGAAAAAACACATTTTATGATCATAGATGCTCTAACCAAGCATCCCAGCCTTTATTAATTACGACACCAAATATACTGTGCATTCAACTAAACCATGAATGAAGAAGATAAGAATACATGAGGGTTGAACTCGAAACGTTCTCCATTTTATTTTAACAAATGGACACATAAACCAGGCCGTTCTTGAAGCTTTCGAACTAAGTTAATACAAAATATCCGGGGGGGAGGGCTTCGAAGAAAATTCAAGTGAAGCCTATGGAAAAGAATCAGGAGAGACTCGTTCACTGACTGTTGAACCAAATTGCGGGCCACCTTTCCGGTATGATATAAGATACTCGACAGGATATCCCTTCAACTTATGTGGTACAATCCCAAGATCATTGAAAGTCAATGCTACAAATCCAATCGCAAGATTAAAGAGTATTAGACAAAATCTTAAGTTATTAGCAGGGGAAAAGAATTAAGGTCATGCTTACCATTTTCAGAAACAACTGTATCTTGTGTTAGAGCAAGGATCTGATCCAGATTGAAAATGGATGGCGTTGGTAACGGAAATGGGACTTTGTTGAGCAATATTTCTCGGGGGGTAGCAATTGCCTGAAGCCAAACAGCAGATTTTAGTTTTATAAACAAAATCAAACAGGTTCAACAAGATCTAAAAAACAAGCCAGCTTAATCTGTAATTGCATCCACCAAGCCCAGCAAGGATCACAGGGGGAGGCCATGTTACATCACAAATGAGCAACTTATACTTTCCTAGGTTTAATTGGTTTCGTACAAGTATTATGCTAAAGAAATTCAAGGAGACATGGATATATTGATGCACTAGTATAAATTATCAATTAACAAGTTTAAAATATATAAATCAATAGGTTCTAAAAATAAATCTCCAATTAGCCTACACGAATGACAATCTCTGTTACCATCAGACTGCAGTTCCGTTATTAAAAAATGCCCTTTATTTTCTTCTTTAAATTGATAATAGCTAACGCTTTGACACATGTAGTAATTGCATAGGATCCACATAAAACCTTGAGCACAGTCAAGCACAACCTAGGACCCTTCATTCGATTTAGGATCTTTTGAAAGGCTCCAGTTTCAGAACTATTAAAGAAGAATATCCTACTATAAAAATTAGATCCAAAAGATGATTTCCAGAGAAACTGCATTCTTCATTTTAACAAAATAGCAATAATCATGGTGTGCTATACTTATGAACAAGCAAGTAAAACTCTAAATGTATACTGAGACTAATTTACATCACTTAAAAAATATCATCTAGCATATTCCAAAATTTTTATGCAAGACAACAGTTAGTTGTCTTTCAGGTATAACGTTGCATATCATCAATTTCTACCCTTTTTTACCTTTGCAATAGGGAAAGGGACTTTCAGGTAGCGAGGCCATTCACGGATCATGTCGTACATAATTTCTGCCTGCATAGAAAATGAAGCTTTATAAGGAAATTTCTTTTCATTTTTCTTGGAGGGAGGGGGGAGAATATTCGAAAAAACATACCAATTCATGCACCGTATAGATCTCTGGACCACCAAGTTCATAGACTTTTCCAATGCTGGTGCCATCATCTTTCAAGGCTGAAACAATTCCAGCGGCAACATCAACAACATACACAGGTTGGATTCTGCAAAGAATGCACTGGTGGTTATGATAACTATCAGAAAATAAGTTATAAGCTCAACAAAATTCGGACTATTCGAAGCCTAAAATATGTGATTTTGATCCATACAATATGTGATGTGAAATACATACTTTGTAGATCCATCTCCAAAGAGGGGAATAAAGCCATATTTTTTAGCAAAATGTGCCCATGTATTCATAATACGGTCCTCTGTACCAATCATAGCTGCAGGTCTCAAAATTGTAGCCTGTAAAACCACATCATTGAAACATTAACTCTCACAATAACCACAAAATAAATGGAGAAAAGTTGCACTTAAAATTATATTAAAAATCTACAACATTTACTAGAAGAAATATTTGTGTGCAATTTGCTAGATTAACAAGTTGCCTCTTGCACAAAAATGCTGTAGAAACTCAAAATCAACTTTTCAGCTCATGTCCCTTGGTAGATCCATTTAGGAATTTATTCTGAAGGCCATTGGTTGGCACATTGCCTTCCCTATTGATGACAGTGATCTTCTTCTTCTATTTTTTTATTTTAAAATGAGAAATGGTTTCAATGATTGATGAGATAAAGGAGTAAAAAGACTCCAAATACCTAGAGGTGATTACAAGAAAGCTCTCCCATGGGAAATTAAATAGGATAAGCTATAATGATGGCACCAAGTTTGGATAGGCTTCTGAGGAAGAAGTCTTCGCTTATGAAGCCTTTTTGTTGTATTCTTCACTTATGGGGTCTTTTTATTTATATATATATAAAAACCTCAGCTATTTGGAGTCGTAAGTGCTTCTTTTACCCAAAGATTAATAGATAATCATGGATCATGTTTGAAGATCTTTTTCTTAGCTCTTGGGGCCACAATAGGGCCTTCCATGTGATTGTGCTTCAAAAGATCTAGATCTTGTCTAGTGAGAATGTTATTCACATTCTTGTTTTAGGCCAACATTTCGGAGACCTTTAGCATGAGGTTGCTTGTAATTCACTGCGATCAATAATAGAGGAGGTAAATGCATCACCAATTGTTTCAAGGCGAAGGAGGGGATCGATAATAGTGGAGGTAAATGCATCACCAATGTAAAGACCTTTCCTCCCACACAACCTATTGCCCAAGTCTATTACAAAATTAGGGACACCTGACACACAACACACTACACACCCCCACAACCAGCTAATTATTATCTATGTTGCTGCGTGCTATCCTCCTCTCAAATGTACATTTAAATTGTATTAAAGGCTTCGAGCTCTCATTGCCAATTTCAAAAGATATATGTAACTATTATTTGTCTCTTATTCTCAATTCAACAACCAAAGCCCTTTATGTAATCTCTAGTCTGCTTTCTTTGTATAGGTTCCTTTACTAATGGGCTTTTCTTTTCTTTTCTTTTTCATATTTAATTAGCCATTTGTAATATTTCATTTGCTTTAACGAAAACTTGATTTTTCCATGAAAAGAAAAATCAATACAAGAAACAAGACATTATTAGTAATATAAAAATGTCAAATTATGAACAAGGAAATGGATGCCGTCCACCCAAACATTAAAGAAAAATCCAATAATCAGTGAAAAATAACTTTCAAATCTGGGATTGAAGTTCCAAATTGTAAATTGCAAATTTGCATGAAGGATTTGAACTTAGCATGCTTTCTATCCCTACAATATCTAAAACTGCTCCCCAAAGTTAGACATTCATCTCAACCTTGAACACAGTTTCACCTCAACTCAACCTTCATGAAAAAATACTCACACAAGAATAAAAGGTGAATGCATGATAAATGAATAGTTATAGAAAAAACAAGATTTGTAGGATTCTCTAATGGTACAGTATATTCTCAGCTACATAACTTCGTGTGGCATTATCAACTCAAAATCTGGAAATAAATTATAACTGCTTACCTCGGGGAATGCCTTTAAAACAGATTCCTCAGCAGCAGCTTTAGCTCTTAGAAATCTGGATGGAGATGATGAAGATGCACCCAGGCAGGAAACTTGTATAAATCTCAAGATACCACCATGTTCTTTGGCAATCTATAGTATTCAAAAGGAGGGCAAACACCTAATCTATATCAGACTCAGAGAAAAAAGGATGTAGTAACATCATTAGATAAAAATTAATAAATAAATACTATACGCAAGTACTTCTAAACCTTCCTGTGTTTATCTTGTCTTTATTAATTCATATTTAAATGGTAGAAGAACTAGGGAAGATTCTATCGATATGAATACGAGATCTCAATTGCTGCATTATTTTAATGGGGAAAACAAAGATCATATAGACCAGTGTTTTTAAAAAGTGCCTCAATGAAGTGCATACAACTCTGCACTTGAAACCCTTTTTATATAGTTATTTTATTATAGAAACTATGAACTACTAAAGAAAAATGATCATTTCTCTCCTCACGCTCCTACAAAAGCTCTAAAATTTCTTCAAATTGTTTCATTATCATATTATTTCACAACCCTATATTGTTTAAAATTATACTTTCATCTACCAAATGTTGAAACTGTTTCTAATCAAAATAATTATTTCATCTCATCAATGAAATTGTTTCTAATCAAAGTTTGGAAGTTGGTTTGGTAACTAAATACTTTTCTAATTACCATCTAGGCCTTAATCTTTTGAATTAGAGGCCTTCTCCCTTGTTAGGCAATTGTTGGTGTTCTTGTAAACCCTTCTATATTCTTCCATTTTTCATATTTTTTTCTAGTTAAAAAATAATAATACTATAGTTGTCCATATATAATTATATTTTTCTATTGTGCACCTAAAAATATCTTGGTTTCCTTTACCCTTCGCACTTGAGCCCACTCAAATGTGTAAGCACTTTTTAAAATGCTTCTATCAAAGCATAAATGCATGTAACTCAATTATTGATAATTTGTATGCATAATAAAACAGGGTTTGAGCAAAAGTGTAACAGAAACAAAATCATCACTTAAAGCATACACTCGACCAACTCTTTTTTCACTTCCAGTTCCAATATATTAGGTAAAATTGCTCACAAAATCCACTGGATCAGGGGCACCTGCCTAATATTAGCTTAGCCAAGCCTATCCCATTTCCTCAACTTCTACCCCAAATCCATCGCCCCACCTTTCAATTAATTTTCATCCACTTTGCCTTTTGATACTCTCCTATCACTATTTTCCCGTCCACTCAACTGCTTTCCTTCCCCTAGCTACTTTACTTTTGTAGTGATTACAGCCTCCCCACCAATTTTTAATCCATTTTTTGGGTCAAAAGAACCACGTTCATGAAGGTACCAGAAGGCCATATGAAAACACAAGCCAAACAAAGGGGTGGAATCTGCAAATAGAACTGTAACTGTCATAAGAAAAGCTGGGTTGGGGGAAGAAATCCCTTTTAATAAGAGGCACTAAATCACATACTAACATATGACTATTTAAAAACATGGGATTGGAAGTCAGATACATACCGTGGCAAGTTGTTCTGCCATGGAATGATTCACTTCCTCAAAGCTGTAGTTTCTTGTTTCATACTCTCTTCCTGTCAAAAAAGATGGTAAAGTCTAATCTTAAAAGGCTAAAATAAAATATCTAACATTTCACAAGAAGGAAGTAAAATGAGAAGCCCATACCAATAAGATTAAGGACTACGTTAGCCTTTGCCATTACAGCTTTTACTGAACTTTCATCTCTTGGATTGTATTTCATTGGTACTATCTGGAGGGAAAGTTAAGGTGATTGAATTAACGGTGAGGGGGAAATGAAAGCATTCAGCAAAACATGGAAAAAAAAAGAAATAGTACTATCATCCATGGCATCATAACATCATATACTGCTGTACCTGTCCCAGATCTCCCATTAATTTAAGATGACGAGGTGAATCTTCAGAACCTCGAAAAGGGACTAAAACTTGGGACCCCATTTTAGCTGAAAGAAAATTTATTTCCAAAATCATGCTTAGCATAAAGTTGACATATAATCAAGAATAGAGCCAAAGCTGCCAAAACCCACTACCATAACCATTTAAAAGTAGAAGGTATACAGGCACAGAATAAATAGCATATCTAAGCAAAAAACAGAATGCAAGTACCATTTATGTTCACCTATTACCTAGTTGCTGCACAACATAACGGCCAAGGAATCCAGTAGCTCCAAAGACAGTAGCCACAATCCCACTGCAAAATAATTTGGTGATGAAATGGTAAAATCACAAAATTCAGAGACGAAATTTGGTTTCTTAATTACAAACTAAAACCCCAACGAATTAAATATCAATAATCCAATCTGCCTGAAAATCCTAATGTGTATGCTCGAAAGAAAACAGATAAGCACAATCTAGGATTATCTGACAGCGACAGAGAAACCAGCTCAGATTAAAATTGCCTGCTTCATTGCCACATAAAAGCTGTAATGACGCCAGAATGTTGGTAGTGGGTACTGCCGTGATCTTTTAAAATTTAAATTACTCAATAAAAAAAAGGTATATCTAACAAATGCTTACGTCTATCTGCATATGAATAGAAATATCAATGACCATGGAGGGGTAAAAAATAGGTAAAAGTATTCAGCTAAAAAGAGGCTGAAAGATTATATTTGAATTCACTAAATAAACTTATAATCTTGAAGTACCAATGTTTTAAAAGGAATTCAGGATTACGTATTGAGAGGCTCACCTTGAGGCAAGACTCTAACTTTTAGCCTCAAGATTTATGCCTTTGTGGAAACATAAAAGACTTATGCCTTTGTGAAAAGGCACAGAAGCTTAAAATCTCTGTTCCTTGTCTAATGATAAAAACAATATTAGTGATTTGCCTCATTCTTAAAAAAATATAAAGGTTTGAGTTGTGACAATCTGAGCAATTACTACTATTTTGTTGTGACTTTAAAAACATTGAAGGCAAAAATCTACAATATAAACCAATCCTATTAATGATAATAGTAGTGATGTTAAAGATAAATTTTTTATTACATGAAATTTGTGGGGTGCATTTTTTTAAAAAAAAAAAACTTTTATATGGCTATCATGTCTAGAAATACTTGATCACACCAATTTAGGCTTTGTAAAATAATTTTAATTCAATTTGAGGCTTGAAGTACCACTGTTCATCCCATCAAATTTCTTAAATTTCCCTCACAATTCCAAAGCACTCAAACCCAGCATTACATGTACGACAACAACCCAAAGATCAAATAGAAGAATTTAAAACACGAAAAGGCTAGGGCTAGGTTACCTGACGGACGATCTCCCACCAGTGCCCTTGCGGACAAGGTGTCCGACTCCCCTCGTAGCCAAGGTGGAATCATATCGTGGACGATCAGCCCCAGAATCTGTTAAAAGAAAACAGAAAAAACGAGATGTTAAATGGGTTAAAATGTAAGAATCAAGGTGAAAATGAAATCACACGAGGAAGAGAAAAGCAGAGGGGAATGAGGGATTACAGTGATGAGAAAGAGGGTATATAAACTTGAGAGAATAAATTGAGGAAGAAGAGCTGAGACTCTGCTGCTGCGCTAGACGCCTGGAAAGAGCCTGCATCTTTGATCGGAATCTGGTCGGAGTGAGGGACGGTGGAAGAGAGAAGGAAGCGCTTCTGTCAACAAGGTGAGGAATTTTGATGAACAGGCTTCCTTCCATTATTGGATTTTGGGCTTTTTCCTTTTAAATGGGCCTCAATAATGTAGCCCATACGTTAATGAATTTAGCCCAAATAAGCGATCTTATTTTATTTTGGGAAATTGGAGAGAATAACAAAATTTGGCGATTCCTTTGAATTTATGGCAGAATCCAAAAATAAGATTTTTGGTAAAATATGTGACACGTGAGGTCCACTTTTATAATACCAGATTTTCTATTAATATAGTTGACTAACAACAATGAATACAGTGTAATTGTTATAGCGTATATTAATTCTAAATAGAAATATAATATAAATAGGTAAGTATCGCTTATATTCAATTGAACTGATTTTGTAGAAAGAAATTATATATTTTTCACCAAGTTTGAATTTCAAATGGGCAGTTTTTCATCCGATTTTATTTGTATAACCACTTTTTGAATTCATTCAAATTTTAATTTATATTAAATCTGATAAAAAACTGTCAATTCTAAATTAATCACAACAAACAAAAAATTCATGATTTTCTCTCCGATTTATATTTGAATTTATCTTTTATTATCAAATTTGATTTTATTTAACTAACTCTCCATTTGTTTAAATGTTTGTTACAGATTCAATTGTATCTAAATCCTTCTTCATTATTTTATACATATCTTTGTGAAACACACAAAATAATATTAAATTCATTTTCTTTTTAAAAACCCAACAAAAAACAAAAATCCATCATGTGTCCAAAACTAGTCATTAGACATAAATATAAAATAATATTAAATTTATTCTCTTTTATAAAAAAAATATAAAAATCAAAACTGCACATATCATTCCTTTTATGCTTCAAATAGCACCTTCAATGGGTCCACTTTGATTAAAAATTTTTGCCACGTCATCAACTCAAGATTTTTTCATTAAGCTTGTTTGGATTATATCTTCTTTATTTGAACTTCGATTTGAGTGATTCAAATTTCGTTGCAATCAATGTTCCGAGCACTACGTAGTGAATACTTCAAAATATTAGTAAATAAATTCAAGTTTGTTATCATCAAAATATTAATTAATTAATTAATTAAAATTAATTAATTTGAGATTAAAGACCAAAAAGACAACACATCCAACATCCAAATTCAAATACAATATAATCGAGCAAACCTTAAAATAATTATTTTAACACACAAACTAATATAACAATCAAATCAACTGAAAATCAAAATAAACACCAGCATTTAATACCTAAAAACATGTTTATCTTTAATACTCCAACCAGAATCTTTCAATACCCTTCAATACCCATCGTTTCATCTTCCATCTTTAGCCGTTGCAAACCTTTAGATTTGAAAACCATGTGTAGATTTCCATCTAAAGCTTTTGATCTGAAACCGAGGTGTCGAGACTTAACCATAAAACCCAATTATCAAGACTGCATCCGCAAAATCCAGGTGCCATCACAAAACAAGAAGGGGACAAGAGAAAAAGTCAAAGAAAATACATAGTATAAGTACGAGAAGGATTAATTGCCCACCAACTTTTCAAATCACATATGTACAAATACCTTGTACTAAAAAAATAATGTTGCAACCTTAGATTGAACCATGCAAATAACTTGAACTGCTAAAATATTTGTTTGAGTCATGGAAGTACAATGTACTAAAAAACTAAGCCATACAAATACCTTGAACTTAACAGCTAAAACAGAGCCCAAAGATAAAACAAAACATACATATACAATCTACATACCTTAAATTAGATAATTATAAGTTTTGAAATTGAATTCTTGTAAAGAAAAAAAAAACTATAGACAAGATTTGAGAGAGAAAAGAAAGAAAAAGAGATTTGAAAGAGAATCTATTTTAATTGGTCTGTCTTGAATCTGCATAGGTTGTGTTAGTAAAGTTTGAGAACACTGAAGTCCATAAATCAGTTTTGTTACTAAATTTTAACCAACCAACATATGAAAATTAATGTTTCGTATCTACATCAAAAAGAGAAGCCCCTTCTTCTTCATCTTTCAATTTTGAAGTTATGATTCTTCCACACCTGTTGAAGGAAGTTTTTTCCTCGGTCTCTTCCTTTTATGCCTTTTGTTCATTGCCTCGACCTCTAATAAGGACGAAACTTTCTCGTCCAGTACCACCATGACAGTGACTTCCAAGCAACGAGAGAACCTACTACAGAGACGTTGCTGGTGGGCAGTGGCGGAGATGGACAATGTGCAGAGGCGATTGGTGGCTTATGTTTCTTGCATGGGTAGAGCAAGAAGGTGTAGGGAGTGTTGCTTGTTGTTATGCAAAAAAGAAGAAATTGAGGTTCTTTTCTTTTAGTAAACTAATATATATACAAAATAAAGTGAAACAAAATATATAACTAAAAAAAATTAAGAGTGAGAAAATATGAGATTGTCGTATTAATGAATAATAATAATATTATTATTAGGGTTGGCAAAAATCCCTGCGGGGTTGGGTCCCTGCCCCTAGTTTGATCGGGGACAGGGTCAAACTGGGGACCCGTACCGGGGATGGGGAGATATCCCCGCCCCGTCCTCGACCCCGACCCTACCCTTAATGTTAAAAATTCATAATATAATTAACTTTAACTTTTTATTAAATTTTAACATAAAGAAATGTTAAAATATTTTTTTATTATTAAATTAAATAAATAAAATAATAATAATACTAACTTGTTACCTAAAAAGTGTATCATTTCAATAGAAATACAAAAATTATTGAATTTAAATAAAATTAAATTAAAAAGAAAAACTAATGGTCGGGAAATTTTTCCCTGCAAAGACCCAATCCCCGAACGGGGATTTTCCGACCTCGACTCCAACTCCTCAAAACGGGGAATGGGGCAGAGACGGGGATTAAAAATCCCCGCGAGATGGGGACGAGGAGTACCGGCCCTGCCCCGCCCCGCCCCGTTGCCAACCCTAAATAATATATACTAAATTCATGAATAATGATGATGATAATAATATATTATTCGACACGATTGTGACACTACCAACGGAAGTGAACGCAATGACAATGAACAAAGATGATGCGGAAAGCAGTAATCAATTAGGCTCGATTAATCAAGTATCTAGCCTAGAATGCGTACTATGTGGAGAACCACACACTATCAAGGCATGTTTACATAACCCCCAATCCGTGTGTTTCATTAAGAACAACTCATTCTCAAACACTTATAATCCAGGTTGAACGAACCACCCAAATTTCTCTTAGAGTGGGAATCAGCAGCCTCAAGAGGATCAACATGGGAACCATAATGTAAATAGAGGTGGGTCACCTAGGTTCCATCAAGGACAAGAGAGACATCAGCAATCGCCAAGCTCATCGCAACGATCAACTTCATCACCCCCATTGGAGAGTCTACTCAAGGAATATATACAAAAGAATGACGCCCTACTGCAAAATCAGGCATCATCTATCAGGAACTTATAACTCCAAGTGGGTTAGCTTGTAGAAGAATTGAAAAATAGACCACCGGGAGCTCTACCGAGTAACACGAAAGCACCACGCCATGCGGGAACTTCAGGTAAAGAGTAATGTCACGCAGTGACATTAAGAAGTGGAAAACCATTAATTGAGAATTCCAAAAATAACAATCAACCAATCAAATCAAAATTTAAAGAGATGACGATGTTTTTGAACAACAACTAAGTAATCATCCGACACAAAATTTGAATGCGTCCAATTCGACGCAGGAAAACCAAGAAAGTGATCATAGAAATTTATCCATGAATGCTTCAACTTCAAAAGCAGAGATGTGATCACCTCCTTATCCACAAAAAAGAACGATGAAAGCCAATTTTGATGCTTCTTAGATATGTTAAAACAGTTACATATCAACATTGCATTAGTAGAAGTGTTGGAGCAGATGTCGTCATACGTGAACTTTCTGAAGGATATACTCTCTAGAAAAAGGAGAATTAAAGGATTTGAGATGGTATCATTGACCCAAGAGTGTAGCGCCATAATCCAAGAAAACATCCCAGCAAAAATGAAAGATCTTGGGAGTTTTACCATTCCTTGCTCCATTGGAGGCGGCGACATAGAGCAAACCCTATGCGATCTAGGGGCCAACATAAATTTGATGCCCCCTATCTATCTTCAAGAATCTAAGAATTGGGGAAATGAGGTCAACAACTGTAACATTGCAAATGATCGATCGTTCTCTAGCACATTTGAAAGTAGTAATTGAAGATGTGTTCGTGAAGGTTGAACATTTTATCTTACTTATAAATTTCATATTTTGGATTACGAAGCAGATAGAGATGTGCCTATCATTTTGGGCAGGCCATTCTTATCCATGGGGCGAATGCAGATTGAAGTGCATAAGGGAGAAATTACAATAAGAGTGAACGGACAAGAGATAAAATTCAACGTCATCGAGGTGTTGGAATACTCCACTAAAATGGACGCATGCTAAACAATCGACATAGAAGATGATTGGGCATGTGAGATTGACATTGAGAATGGTAGTGAAAATGAAGAAAAGAAAATGGATCAACAATTCCTAAACACATGTTGCACAACAACAAGTATTCAAAAGAACTTTGAAAATTTGTACTTAGGCAATCAAGAAAGCAAGGTTAAGCCATCATTAGAGTAGCCTCCAACTGTGGAGATGAAACTTCTCCCGCGCATTTAAAGTATGCCTATCTCGGTGAAGGAAAAACTCTGTCTGTCATAATTTCAGCTACTCTAGTTTCGGACAACGAAAAAGCACTTCTAAAAGTTTTGAGGAAATATATTCGAGCCATCAGATGAATGATTGCAGATATAAGAGGGATCAACCCCTCATATTATATGCATAAAATCAGGTTCGAAGATGGAAAAGAAAGTTCTATTGAACATCAACACAGGCTTAACCCTGTAATGAAATAGGTGGTGAAAAAGGAAATAATTAAGTGGTTGGATGGGGGCATAATCTTCCTTATTTCCGATAGTAAATGGGTGAGTCCCGCCAAATGTGTACCAAAGAAATAAGGAATCACTGTGATCCCTAATCAAAACAATGAGTTGATACCCACTCGTACTATCACCGGGTGGAGAATATGCATGGATTATAGAAAGTTGAACGTCACGACCAAGAAGGATCATTTTCCACTACCTTTTATTGACCATATGCTTGACTGTTTAGCAGGAAATGATTTCTTTTGCTTCTTGGATGATATTCCAGATATAACCAAATCATGATCGCCCCTAAAGATCAAAAGAAGACAACATTCACATGCCTCCATAGGACATTTTCTTTTCGACGCATGCCCTTTGCGATGTGTAATGCACCAAGCACCTTCCAAAGATGCACGATGGTCATTTTCTTTGATTGTCTAGAGAAATCAGTTGAGATATTTATGGACGATTTCTTAGTATTTGAAAAATCCTATGAATCTTGCTTGGACAACCTCGAGAAAGTATTGCGTAGGTGTGAAGACACCAACTTAGTATTGGATTGGAAAAAGTATCATTTCATGGTAAATGAGGGGATTGTACTCGGGCACAAGGAATCAAAAAATAGCTTAGATGTTGACAAAGCCAAGATTGAAGTGGTGAAAATTTTACCTCCTCCTACAAATGTAAAGACACTAAGAAGTTTCCTTGGTCACGCATGCTTCTATCGTAGATTTGTTAAAGATTTCTCGAAGATTGCACGACTGCTGAGCATGTTATTGGAAGTCAATAGAGCTTTTGATTTTAACAACTGTAAGGATAAAAGACTTGACGTAGCGGAAAGCACAGAACCAAAACTCATTATTAATTTGGAATTTTTGAAATACCCATACACTAGGCAATTCAGAAGTAATACAGAGACTAAAGAAAAACAAAAATTAGCCTACTGTAAAAAAAGAACCTAGGTTAAGTATGCTTAAAATTAAATACATACATAGAAAAGTTATAGGAAACCTTTACCTTTGTAGAACCAAATGAGAATCCAATTCTCCAATTAAGATTTGAGAACACCATCAAGAAAGCAACCTTCCTACCCTCTGAGAAACCTTTGGTAATTTTTTTGGTTTGTGAGAACCAATTCAAATGGAAAAAGGAAGAAGGAAGAATTTTTCTTTGAGAGAAAAAAATACAGTATTGTTCTGTGTGATCAAACCACTTTTTTATCAACTGAGATAGAGTAGGAGAGAAATGTGGGATCACCCACGTTTTTAGATAACTCCTCTACGTGAGAGTTATCTAATAAATTAATTATTAATTAATAAATAATTAATTAATTAATTATTAATTAAATCTAATTTAATTAATGATTCAATTTAAATCATATTAAATGAAACATCTCTCACATAATTTATAGTTTTAATTTAATCAAATCAAATCAAATTAAATAATTATTTAATTCTCCAATTAAATTATTTTCAAATTAAATATCAAATATTTAATTTGACTTACATTTCAATCATATTCAATTGTATTTCTCTCATAACCTATAGTTTTAATGAGCATCAAATACAAATTAATTTTAACCTGTAATTTTAATATGAATCCAATTCATTAATATTTGAACTCCTTCAAATATTTAATTCTCCCATAAGTTAATTTTGAATCATATCTAAAATTAAATTTATATTATAAAATTTAATTAAAATATAAAATTTATATTATAATGTATCATTATATATTATATTATTTCCCTAAATGAATTCAAACATTTCAAACTCTGCTCAAAGCATAGTTACCTCAATTCCCTTTACGAGCTAGGAAGGAGACCTCATGGACCTACAGATCAGAAACTCCAACGATATGAGATTAATTGGCTAAACTCATTAACCAATTAAACAATATTCTTAACTGTGTGTACACTCCATTAAAGACCCATAGTTGCACTCTTCTCACTGCAAATATATTTCTTTGTCCACGAATATAGACCAATGAAGCAAGTTAGTCCTTCACGAGTGTTCGTAACACCAGTTGGATTAAATTATCATTTTACCCTTGGGTTACCTCTGTATTCTTAAGTACCAGTGCTCCTTTAATGAACAACCTGTTTATGGTCCAACAAAAACCCTTTCGAGCCAGTGAGAGGGTAGAGCCCTTTGTTCAAGTCTCAGAGACACCATTTAAGAGAACACTCATCTACTTACCCTAAAGTCGGGAATGAGTGCATTTCATCTCGTGAAAATATGTTCCTAGCTCCCTACTCGGTCTTGTCCCTAAAATGGTAGGCTTATTGAGTCAGCGAACTAGCTACTCTCAGCCATACAAATCAAAAGACAATCTCTCGTGAACAGAAGCCCATAACTCACTCAGGATTAAGACTAAGTTGCCTAGGTCATCCTAGTGAAATATAACTAGTCAACAAAGTTACATTTAGTGGTTACTATTTCGTGGTCCGGTCTTATACAAACTCATTGCATAGGATACCCCTACTCACATGTCCCCTACAAGAATGCGTTGGATCATTGTATTTGTATCAAATACAAAGTGAACCATATCCATAGTGTCACTAGGATACAGTACCTAGCCTTATCCATATAATATAGACTCTTTAGGCTATATCTTAAACATTGAACCTCGTATGTCTCCACATATAGTTCAAGACTTATACAAAAATCTAGGATATTAGTTATTAGATTAGGGTTATTTAGGCGATAAATACAAGACAAAAAATAACTATTTATTGCAATAAACATTAATAACACTTTATTAATGATTAGTCAAATGTTACATTTACTATCTACTAGTTTTAGGACATAAAATCCAACAAACTCCCACTTGAACTAAAACTCTAGTTAGTGCGATTTATATACAATAAATAATTCAAAGTTAGAAATGTCAATGTATAAGTGCATTACATGAAAAGTAAATATACAAATACAATAAACTAGGACATCCTTATACCCATTACACATCTCCCACTTTCCCTAGATTAAACTATATACTTGTGTTATAGACCTAGTCTCTCTAGATGACCTTCAAACACTTTAGCCAAGAGAGTCTTTTGATGGAGTTGATATTCAACCAACAGAAGCTATTTGGATCTAAAGCACTCTAATTACATTAATTTTAGTAAAGAAACATGCAAGTTCAAATAAAACACATAAATAGGGTTTCAAGAACACAACTTTTGAAGAACTTCCAATTGGTGCAAATTCTTGTCGATTTCTTCTCTCCAATAGGTTGTAGACTACCACAAAAGCCTTCTCTACATTCTCAGGCCTTAGATTGGATAATAGGATCCAAATTAAGAGATATTTTGGATGATTTTGGGGAGTAGAGAGAAAAAGTTGACAGAAACTTTTCTCTCAAAATTCAATTTGCATGCATGAATTTCTTTCAGATTAACTTATATTTATGCAAATTAAACATTCAAAAAAGTTGAGATGGGCAATTGACACTCAATTTTCCACTAATTTAGTGGATTTGGTGTAGATAAAACAGAAGAAAGTGGGAAAATCTCACTTCCCATTTTTTTTAAACAAATTTGATTAAATTTTCTAGTAAAATTAAATTTAAAAGATATTAATTTTTTAATTTGAAAATTTTAAATTCAAATTTATTTAAAATACTTTATTTTAATTAATTAATAAATTAATTAACCAAATTTAATATCAAATATTAAATTAATAAAACATCTAATTTGAACATGAATCCCTATTCAATCTCATTTAAATATTTTAAACTCTCCAAAACCGTTTAATCGTTCATTAAACTTTAATTATATCGAATATAACAATCAAACCCTAAATCGAATTTGAACATTTTAAGTTCTCTCAACACACTATTCTAAGGTTTAATCCTTTTCACTAGCTAGTGGAGGGATCTAATGGACCTACAGATCATGAGCTCCAACGATCTGAGATTAACTAGCTAAACGTCTTTAAACTAATTAATCAATATTCATTACTATCGAGACACTCTATTGTAGCTCAGTAGTTGCACTCTCCTCACTGTAGATATATTTCTGTCTACTTGATTTAACCATAATCTGTAAGTTGATCATTCACAGGTCGTTTGTATCTACAATTGGGTCAAAATTAATATTTTACCCCTGTAATACATCATGCATCTTAAGTCTTCACTGATCCACTAATGAATAATTGGTTTATGGTCCTATTAATAAACCGAGCCCCTGTCAGTCATTGAGAGGGTGAAGATTCTTTCTTCAAGACTAAGAGTCAGTAGTTAAGGAAACAACCTATCTACTAACCCTGAAACGGGTAGGAGTGAATTTCATCTTGTAGAACTATATCCTCAACTATCTATCTGATCTTACCCCTAAATTGGGAGGCTTATTGAGCAGTGATATTGAGCCATTCTCACCCATGTAGGTTAAAGGATAATCTCGAATAAACAGGAGTTCATGGGTGGCTCAGGATTGAGATCAAGTTATCTTAGGTCATCGACTTGAAATAGTTAGTTTTAACAATAAATGGTGGTTATAAAGAAAAAGTAACTATTTTATAGTCTGGTCTTATGCAGACATCTTTTCATATGATGCCTCCATTTTCATGTCTCCACATGAACGACTTTGGGATCACATCGTTTGTAATATACAAAGCGAATCGCATCCATAGTGTCTCCAAGATAAGGTACCCACCCCTATTCAATAACAACTTCATTGAATAAACCTCAATAACATCTTTATTGTAAATAGAATGTGTTTAGTTTTACAAACTACGAGTTTTAAGACATACAACCCAACACCTTCTTAAATGGATCAACGATGTTATGCTTCAAAACGATCTTCGTGACAATCACGTCTTCTCATTGCACTATCTCCCATACTAGGTGATACTTTCTATCTATATACTTTCCTCGTTTGTGGCTGTGAGGTTCTTTCGAGTTGACTACTGCCCAACTATTGTCACAATATAATGTAATGGGCAAGTTCATATGTGGAACAACTTCCAAATTTGTTAGGAACTTCCTGAGCCAGACTGCTTCCTTAACTGCTTCACAAGAAGCTACATACTTAGCCTCCAAAGTAGAGTCTGTTATGCATCCCTGCTTGATCCTTCTCCTAACTACAGCTCCCTTATTAAGGGTGAACACTAACCCTAACGTAGATTTCCTAGAATCTTTGCCAGTCTAGAAGTTAGAGTCGGTGTACCTTGTAAGGCTTAAATCCTTGTTCTCTGAAGATACTTGAGAATGTTTTTAACTGTCGTCCAATGGTCTAACCTTGGATTAGGCTGGTACCTACTAACTATTCCCACTGCATAACATATGTCAGGCCTAATGCAAAGCATAACATACATTAAGTTGCCCATAGCTGAAGCGTAGGGAATACGTCTCATATCCTCAACTTCTTTATGTATCTTAGGACACTGTTCTTTAGAAAAGTGAACTCCATGCCTGAAAGGCAATAAACCATTTCTTGGAGTTCTGCATCGAATATCGAGCCAAAATTTTGTCGATATACGTTGCTTGAGACAATGCCAGCATTTCGTTCTTATGACCCCTAATGATTTGAATCCCAAAAACATACTACGCCTCTCCCAAATCTTTCATTTGGAATTGGGTCGCTAGCCAGTTTTTCACTTCAGTAAGGTACCCTACATCATTCCCAATGAGTAGAATATCATCCATATAAAGTACTAGAAAAATTACTTTCTTCTTGTTGATCTTCTTATATACACAAGGCTCAACAACATTTTGGTCAAAACCAAAAGTTTTGATCGCAATATTAAATCTAATGTTCTAAGATCTGGACGTTTGTTTCAACCCATAAATGGATCGATTCAGCTTGCAAATATTTTGCTCCTGACTTTGGACTATGAACCCTTCGGGCTGAGACATAAAGATATTATCTTCAAGATTACCATTCAAAAAGGCAGTCTTGACATCCATTTTCCATATTTCATAGTCATAATATATGGCTATGGACAAGAGAATTCTTATAGACTTAGCAACAGGAGAAAATGTTTCTTCATAGTGATCCCTGTCTCTCTGGGTATAATCCTTTGCTATGAGTCTAGCTTTGAAGGTCCTTCCTAGTTGCATCTCTCTTTCTTTTATAGATCCATTTGCACCCTATGGGATTCACCCCTTTAGATAGATCTACAAGCTTTCATACTAAATTGAAGTACATTGACTCCATTTCAAGGTCCATGGATTTAATCCATTGATCCTTATTTACACCATTCATTTTCTACCGATAGGATAATGGATCCTCAACGCCATCATCAGGTATGATGACCTGAGTTTCAGTTAAACCCAAGTAGCAACCAGGTTGTCACACAACTCTCCCACTACATCGAGGCATTCTTAATGATTGAGAAGGACGAGATAGATTTGAAGAAGTAGCTCATTCATAAACTCTTGTTGAAAGACCAGCTTCATCAACAACTCTTTTTTACTCTTCAGTAGCTTCTTCTAACTACGTGGTTTGTGATCCCTCATGTGGTTTTGCTCTAAGAAAATAGAGTTTGACAATACAAACACCTTATTTTATGTGGGCCGTAGAAAAGACCACCTCTCGTTTCTTTTGGTTAATCAACAAATTGACACAACCTTGATCGAGGTTTCAGTTTCTTAGGATTTGTCACAAGCACGTGTGTCGGACAACCCCAGATCCTGAAGTAGCGTAAACTAGGTTTTTGCCCATTCCATAACTCGAAAGGTGTTTCAAAAACACTCTTTGAGAGAACATTGTTCAGGATGTGAACTACAGTCTCTACTGCATACCCTAAAAACAAGCTAGGCAACTGAGCATAGCTTACATCGAGCGAACCATGTCTAACAGAGTTTTATTTCTCCTTTCTGATACACCATTTTGCTGAGGTGCGCTAGGAGTTGAGAGTTAGAATTGGATTCCATGTTCTATCATATAGTCTTAGACTCTTTGATCCATATACTTTTCACCTCAATCATATCAAAGTGTTTTAATAGTTTTACCTAATAGGTTATCTACCTGAGCCTTAAACTCCTTGAACTTTTCAAGTGATTTAGACTTATGCTCCATTAGGTATAAGTAACCATACCTCAAATAGTCGTCTATAAAAATAGATGAAATATTTATACCCTCCTCAAGCTTTTATGTTCATTGGACCACAAAGATCCAAATTTATTAACTCTAGGGGTTTTTTGCCCTATAACCTTTTCCACTAAAAAGTATTTTGGTCATTTTTACCTCGAGACAAGATTGACATGGAAGTAGTGAATCATCTTTTAACTCATTTATAAGTCCATTCTTAACCAAACGTTCAATCCTATCGAGATCAATGTGACCTAGTCTTAAGTGCCAAAGATAGGTTCTGTTACTTTTAGTAGAAATACGTTGCCTTTTATTTTGAGTTTGAACAGTTTTAAACATCTTATGATTTAAAATTGCTTTTCTGTCGGTTGGTCTTAATACATACAAGTTACTTTCTAATCTACCTGAACATATAAGTACACCATTTTTAAGAATGAACGCTTCATTACTTTGAAAATTACAGTGTAATATTATTCAAGTAGACAAGAGATAAAAACTAAATTTCTCATAATTCTTGGTACAATGTACAAATCCTTAAGAAAAATAAATCTATCTCTAAAAAGTAACTTTGTAGCTCCCACTACATTGGCTGAAATGACGTCTCCCGTTCTAACCTTGAATGTCATTTCACCTTCTTCCAGCTGCTGAAAGGAAATATTTCCCTGTAAAGAAGAAAAAACATGATTAGTTGCTCCCGAATCAAGTATCCAGGCAAACTTATCATGTTCCACAATACACGTTTCTAAAACAAGTAAATCCTATTTACCTTCTTTTTCTCAGCAAGGTACTTAAGGTAATTCCTCTTCTAGTGTCCATCCACGTTGCGGTTGAAACACCTACCCTTGGCAGCCACCTTGGCCTTTCCCTTGCCTTTTACAGCAGCGACAAAAGCTTTCCCTTTATCTCCCTTCTTCTTCTTAATCTTCTTCGAAGAGGAACAAACTTAGTTCCAAAGGATGAACTCTTATGGAACTTCCTTTTGGATTAGGAAACATTTGCCTCTCCTTCAACCAGCCCCTTATTTTTCATAAGAGATTAATAAGTCTATAGCTCAATAAGAAGACTGGTTAGGTTATATTAAATACAAAATTATAGGAAACTCTTCGAAAGAGAATCCATTATGAATGCAACTCGACTGCTCTCGTCTATGACCGTTTCATTTGCCTCTACCACGTTAAATTAGACCATCATGTCTAGGACATGTTCTAGAACAGATGTGTCCTCTTTCATGCGACAATTGTAAATGTATTTGAGGGCATCATGGTGGAGCTGATAGGACAGTTGTCCAAACATCTCTTAAAGAGATTCCATAATCTCCCTGGCAGTTACCATGACTTTATGCTTCTTCGACAGAACTTTAGATAAGTTTGCCAAGATGTAGACGCAGGCCTTTTCATTGGCCTTTATCTACCGATCATAAGCATCCTTCGTAGCCTTCGACGAATCGCAAATCGTCAACAACATAATCGTATTCACTTCTATGTAGAGTAATTTTTGCCAGTAAGTTTGTCATTTTTAAGTACTGCAATTATCGAGGAAGACATTGCTGAAAATAAAAATAAATATTGATCGTATTAGTTGTCTTTGCCTTAACTCATCATACAAGCATACAATTGCAAACTATCCAATTAATTTAGTAAAAACAAGCAATCATAGAACTCTAATAAACTATTGATTTAGTTTTTGCAACAATACTTTAGAGGTTTAGAGCAATAGCCACCAAAGGATGATCAACCACTCCTCTCTGAAATGAGATAGCTCTAAGCTAATTCTAATACCAAAATAACTCATATTCCTATAGAAATTAGCCACCTTTATTTGGTCAAGGATTCGTTAACTCTTAACTCATCCCTGTAAATGTAACCCTCCCACTTTTAGGTCTTAGAGGTATACACCAACAGATTTCTGTTAGGAAAGACAACTGTTGGTAATTAACCTAAGTGATCCTATCCTTTTCAGGTGTTCACTATGCTCCGAATCCTATGATCAGGCCCTCCAAAGAGATGGTTGCTCTAGGACAATATGCAGGCGAATTATGGGAATCTCACGGTGTGACCTAGAGGTGGAGACCGAAGGATACGTTGATATGCATCCCACTCCCACTTACTATAGACACTTTCCTTATTCACCTTGTTATAGACCCATGCAAACACTTTCCGAAGGGAGGCCGCGCCCATGGCGACACGAAGTCAAGCATGGATCTCACGTTGTGAACATACAGGGATATAAGTGCAAAACTTGATATAAATATCTCGTTTTGTACTTTTCCTTCCACTAAAGTGTCCTACTATATTTTAGGGTTATTTAACTTAGATAAATCCGACTAAGTCAATCTATATAATGAAGGGATCGAATCCCGCAACAAAAGTGTTGTGAATGCTTTGCATCCCACAATTCGATTTTTACATAAACAAATTCAGTATACTAAAATAGAATATAAACATGTAATATAACGTGCTTTAGGGAAAATGATTAGAACCATTCTTACCTTTGTAGATTTCCAAGCTTCAGGAACAATCTTCTTTAAGCTCCAACAAATGACTCCTCCAACGATCTTGATCATGAACGATTTCTTGAACAATTTTGAACACTACCACGAGAGTAACCTTGTTATTCTCTAGGATTCCAATAGAGGGATAGGTGGTATCCAACTATTGGAAGATAGAGGAGAGAAAAGGGTTTTAGAAAGAGAGGACTCTCTTTGTGGCTTAGGAAAAATTTTGAACAATAACACTTGTGTGTTGTGTATTGTCGGTGTGTCCCAAAGGGATCATAAGGAGGTCTTCATATAGAGAAGGGCCAAATCCTTTTCCTAATCCTTTTCCTATTTCTCTTTTCCACAATTAAGTAATTAAATAACACTTATTTAATTAGTTAGCCCAATTAATTAAAGAACGCTTATTTAGTTAATTAGCACAATTAAATAACACTTGTTTAATTTAATTTGCACATTAATTAAATAACTATTTATACATTAAATCCAATTTAATGTGTATATACATACATATATATATATATCTACATACATACATTTATTTAATTATCATAAACATCATATGTATATGTGCAATACCTCTTTATTAGTTAATTCTTTGTCAATCTAATTCTCTTGAATCAGTTAATGGAATCTTATTCAAATAATACTTCCCAATTTAATTTGAATTATAGTTCATCTCCATAATCAATTATATATTAATCACATTAATATATGGTTTCCTCAAATTAATTTGAACAATTCAAATCATCCCTCTTAAATATCCTCTAGCGAGCTAACAAGGGAACCTGGTAAACCTGTAGATCAGAAGCTCCAATGATATGAGATTAATTGGCTAAATTCATTAACCAAAGTTAATCAATATTTGTTAACCGTGGGTACACTTCACTAAAGACCCACAATTACATTCTTCTCACTACAGATATATTTTTGTGTCCATGGACATAGACCAATAACAGTAAGTTAGTCCTTCACGAGTGTTCGTAACTCTAACTGGATCAAATTACCATTTTACGTTTGGGTTACCTCTAACTTCTTAAGTACCAATGCTCCTCTAATGAAAAACCTGTTTATGGTCCAACCAATGAACAGAAACCCTTCTCGGGCCAATGAGATGGTAAGGCTCTTTGTTTAAGTTCCGAGACACCACTTAAGGGAACACTCATCTACTTACCCTTAAGACGGGAAGGAGTGAATTCCATCTTGTATTATTATGTTTCTAGCTCCCCTTGATCTTGTTCCTAAAATGGTAGGTATATTAGGTCTGCAAACTGGCTAGCCTCACCCATACAAATTAAAGGACAATCCCTCGTGAATAAAAGTTCATAATATACTAGGATTAAAACTAAGTTGCCTAGGTCATCATATTGAAATAGGAACCTAACTAGTTAACGGTATTACATCTAGTGGTTACTATTTCGCGATCCGGTCTTATGCGAGCTCATTGCATAGGATACCCCCACATGTCAACTACATAAACACGTTGGATCATTGCGTTTGTATCAAATAAAAAGTGGGTCGTAACCATAGTGTTACCAAGATTAGGTACACAATCTTATCCCTATACTATAAACCCTTCAGGTTGTAACTTGAACATTGATCCCTGTATGTCTTCACATACATTTCAAGATTCATAAGGCAGTCTTGGATGTTATTTATTGGATTTAGGGTTATTAAATTAAGACAAAAATAGACAAATAACACAAACAATAATATTTATAACTCTTTATTGATGACAGTCAATTGATAACATTTACTATCTGTGAGTTTTAGAGCATAAAACCCAACAAACTCCCACTTAAACTAAAACTCTAGTTAGTGAGTTGTACATAATATCAAAATCTAAAAGGCGAGATAATGCTAAATAAATACAATAAACTAGGGCATCCATATACCTATTACACATCTCTCGCTTTCCCTAGATTATACAATCAACATATCTCATAATCCTAGATTCTCTATATTACCCTCGAACACTTTAGCCGAGAGGGCCTTTGTAAATAGATCAACAATGTTATGTTATGAGGCAATCTTTGTGACGATCACATCTTCTCTTTGCACAATCTTCTGTATCAGGTGATGCTTTCCTTGTTTGTGAATTCAAAGTTCTTTAAAGTTGGCTATTGCCCCACTATTGTCATAGTATAAGGTGATGGGCAAGTCCATATTTGGAACCATTTCCAAATCGCTTAAGAACTTCCTTAGCCAAACTGCTTCCTTTGCTACTTCACAAGCAGCTACATACTGACTTCCATAGTGGAATCTACAATACATCATTGCTTAATGCTACGCCACACTACAGCTCTCCCATTCAAGGTAAACACTGATTGTGATGTGGATTTCCTAGAATCTTTGTCAGTTTGGAAATCAAAGTTTGTATATCCTATAAGGATTAAATCCTTAGCTCCATATACCAGCTTATAGTCCATCGTTCTCCTAAGATACTTGAGGATGCTCTTAACTGCAGTCCAATAGTCTAACCCTGGATTGGACTGTTATCTACTAAATATTCCTATTGCATAATAGATGTCTGGCCTAGTGCAGAGCATAGCATAAATTAAGCTGCCTATAGCTGAGGCATAGGGAATACGTCTCATATCCTTAATTTCTTGAGGTGTCTTAGGACAGTGTTCCTTAGACAAGTGAACCCTATGCCTAAAAGGTAATAAACCCTTCTTGGAGTTGTGCATTGAATATCGAGTCAACATTTTGTTGATATAAGTTGCTTGAGACAGAGCCAAAATTTTGTTCTTGTGATCCCTAATGATTTGGATCTCAAGTATATACTGCGTCTCTCCCAAATCTTTCATTTGGAATTGGGTTGCCAGCCATTCATTAAGGTCAGTAAGGTACCCTACATCGTTCCTAATGAGTTGGATATCGTCCACATAAAGTACTAGAAAAGCTACTTTATCGTTGATGATTTTCTTGTAGATACAAGATTCATCTATGTTTTGATCAAAATCAAAAGATTTGATCGTTGTATCAAATGTAATGTTTCAAGATCTGGTTTCCTGTTTCAACCTATAAATGGATTGATTTAGATTGTAAACTTTTTGCTCCTGGCTTTAGGCTATGAACCCCTCGGGCTAAGACATAAAGATTGAAGGACTGTGAAGTACGATGCGAAAGCAGGGTCGATCCTAATTTTCAAATCTCATAGAGAAATAAAAGTTATGCATTTTACAAAAAGTTACAACATGCTTTTGGAGATTAAATAGAGAGATTAAGGGAATAGGGTTTGAAAATAACTTACCCTTGAAGCCAAAAGTCTTCACGAATTTCCTCTCCAAATGGTCACGAACGATCAAACTCCTTGGATCACAAACGCACAAAAAAAACAGTAATCCAAATCCAAAAATTGGACACAACCAAAAGTGAGTCCTTTGTGTTCTCCTTAGGGGATTAAGAATTATAAAGATAGTTATGAACTTCTCTATTGATTTTGGGAGAGGGAAAAGGAATTAGAAGAAGAGGAAATCTTTATTGTTTTTGGAAAGTACCAAAAAACATATAGACCTTCTATCTATTTTTGGGAGGAAGAAGACGATCTCTATCATAACTTCCTCTGTCCCACATACCCCTCAGAGAGAAAACAAAGGAAGAGAGTTATAACTCACTCCTAAATTAAATTTTAAAAAATTAATTTAATATTTTAATTTATTATTTAATATATGTGTGTGTATGTGTGTGTGTGTTGTGTGTGTGTGTATACGTGTGTGTGATAACTAACTTATCATGTAGTATATATTAAACTATATGTTATATTGAATATAACACATAACTTATAGTTTTCATATTGTATCAAATATAATATAACCTATAGATTGAATTCTCTCAATAATATATGAAATTTAATATAATCAAATTTATATTAAATATTTGAATCCAATTCATATAATTAATATTTGAATCATATTGAAATATTTACCTCTCAGATCAAACTTCATATTATAATGTATCAAATACATTATATTAATTACATCACATATAATTAAATTAAATTAACTATATCATATTTAATTAATTCCCTCAATTAATTTGAATAATTCCAATTAATCTAAAGTTAATTCTCAATAATCCCAGTTAAGCTACAAAAGAGACCTTATAGATCTGTAGTGAAGCTCCAATGGTACTTGGATAATTAATTAAACTTCTTTAATTAAATTACCCAACTTCCATTAACTGTCAGTCACTCCATAAAGATCAACAGTTGCACTCTTCACACTATAGATATATTTTTGTGTCCATTGGATATAACTAGTCAACAGTGCGATAACCCTTCACAAATTGTTCGTAAGTACAGTTAGGCCAAAATTACCATTTTACCCCTGCAGTTATATCTAACTCCTTAAGTACCACTGATCCCTCTAATGAACAATAAGTCATAGTCCAACCAAACCCCACTCAGGCCAAGAGAGAGTGTGGTGCCACATTGTTTAAGCCCTAAAGCACCTCTTAAGAGAGCAATCTATCTACTTACCCCGACATTAGGGAAGAAGTGAATTCCATCTTGTGTAGCTCTATTCCCAGCTCCCTAATCGAACGAATTCTCAAAATGGTAGGCTTATTGAGTCGGCGATCTGTCCACTCTCACCCATACAAATCAAAGGACTAGCTTCATAGGCTGGAGTTCACAACTCACTCACGATTCAGGTCATGTCACCTATGGTCATCCTGGTTGAAATGTAAGTCTCTTTTATTAATGGCGTTAATGAGACTATTCATTTCGTGGTCTGGTCTTATACAAACCTCTTAGAACATCCCCGTTCATATGTCTCTACATGAATGATCAGGATCAAATCATTTGTAGCACTTTACAACAATTGTAATATCTACAAAACGGGTCGTATTCGTAGTGTCACCAGGATAAGTTATCTAGCCTTATCCATCTACTATAGACCATTTAGGTTATCACTTAAACATTATCCACCTGTATGTCTCTACATACATGTTTAAGCTACAGAAGATAACCTCGGATGTTAGTTTATAGGGTTTTGTGGGTTAATGCTACTAAATGTCGAATAAAATTCCTCATATTTTATTATAGTCATAATATGTGGTTACTCTTTGTCCTACAAGACCCACGAGATTTAGGGCATCAACTCCAACAAAGATAATTTTTTCAAGATTGTCATTCAGAAAAGTAGTTTTGACATCCATTTGCCATATCTCATAGTCATAATATGTGGTTATGGACAAGAGAATCCTTATAGACTTAAGCATAGCTACAGGAGAAAAAGCTTTCTCATAGTCAACCCATTCCCTCTAGGTATAACCCTTTGCTACAAGTCTAGATTTGAAGGTCTGTGCCTTTCCAGTTGCATCTCTCTTTCTTTTATAGATCCATTTGCACCCTATGGGTTTTACTTCTTCAGGTGGATCTATAAGATCCCATACTAAATTGGAGTACATAAACTCCATTGCTAGGTTCATGACTTTGACCCATTGGTCATTGTCTACGTCATTCACTGCTTGTTTATAGGACAATGGATCCTCAACACCATCATCTGGTATGACAACCTAAGTTACAGTTAAACCCAAGTAATAGTCAGGTTGTATCACAACCCTCCCACTGCGTCAAGGCACTCTCAACGATTGAGAAGAATAAGACTAACCTGAAGTGTTGACTTCTTCATTAATTCTTGATGAAGGACTAGTTGCATCAACAACCCTTGTTGATTCTTCAATAGCTTCACTTAATACTATTTTGCTTTGTGGTTTATGATAACTCATGTGGTATTCCTAAAAAGATGTAGAGTTTTTCGATACAAAGACCTTATTTTCTTGAGGTCATATAACAGACCACGTCTCTTTTCCTTAGGGTAAACAACAAATTGTTATAATCTTGAACGAAGTTCCAACTTCTTAGGATTTGTCACTTAACATATGTACAGGACGACCCCAGATTCTGAAGTAATGTAAACTTAGTTTACGACCCCTTCATAACTCGAAAAGTGTTTCAGAAACACTCTTCGAGAGAACATTATTCAAGATGTGAACTAGAGTCTCTACTGCATACCACAAAACGAGTTAGGCAATTGAGCATAGCTCATCATAGAAGAAACCATATCTAATAAGGTACTATTTCTCCTTTTTGATACATCGTTTTGCTGAGGTGTACTAGGTGCTGAGAGTTAGGATTGAATTCCAAGTTTTATCATACAGTCCTAGAATTCTAAATCCATGTACTCTCCACCCCAATCACATCGAAGTGTTTTAATTGTTTTACCTAATAGATTTTCAACTTCTGTCTTATACTCTTTGAAATTTTTAAAGGTTTTAAACTTATATTCCATTAGGTATAAGTAACCAGACCTTGAATAATCATCTATGAAATAGATGAAGTTTCGTACCCTCATCTAGCCTTTACATTCATTAGACCACAAAGATTCGAATGTATGGGCTCTAAGGGTTCTTTGGATCTATAACCTTTTCTACTAAAAGGATTTTTAGTCATTTTTCCTTCGAGACAGGATTCACATGGAGGTAATGAATCATCTTCTAACTTGCTTAGAAGTCAATTCTTTACAGATCTCCCAATCCTATCAAGATTTATGTGGCATATAATCTCAAATGCCAAAGATACATATCATTGTTACTCAGAGAAATTGTTCGCCTTTTTGTTTGGGTCTTAGTAGTTTTAAACATCTCATGATTCAAAAGTGCTTTTGATTCAGTTGATCTTAACACATATAAGTTGTCTTCTAGTTTAGATGAACAAAGTCACACCATTTTTCATAATGAACACTTCAATTGAATAAAAAGAAACAAAATATGAGTGTTCAATTAAACATGAAATAGAAACAAGGTTCCTCCTCATTTTGGGAACAATGTATAATATTTCTAAGAACAAAAATCTACTTCCAAAAAACAACTTAGCAGGCCCCACTGCACGAGTTGAAATGGCGTCTCCCATTCCAACGTTCCAACCTTGAACGTCATTTCACCCTCTTCGAGCTGTTGGAAAGAAAAATTTCCCTATAAATAAGAACAAACGTGATTAGTGGCTTCTGAATCAAGTATCCAGGCAGCATAACCCTTTTCCACTAAACAAGTTTCCAGAAGAAGTAAATCATATTTACTTTCTTTCTCTTTCTTCTTCTCAGCAAAGTACTTGGGGCATTTGCGTTTTTAGTGACCATCCATATTACAGTGGAAGTATTTGCCCTTGTCAACCTTAGCTTTTCCTTTGCTTCTCAGCAGCAGGAGCCTTCCCCTTCACTCCTTTCTTTTTCTTGATCTTTTTAGAACCAGAGGTCGAAGGAACAAACTTAGTTCCTAAGGATGAACCCTTGTGAAACTTTTTAGAATGGGCAACATTTTCCTTTCATTCTACCGATCCTTTACCTTTCATAAGGGATTCAAAAGTCTGTAACTCGTTTAGAAGGGTAGTCAAATTGATTGTATTTTGTTCATAACCACATTGTTGCGGAATTGAAGAAAACTCTTTGGAAGAGATTCTAAAATAAAAGAACACTTAACTCTGCTCGTCGATGACCATATCGTTCATTTCAGCAACATTGAAATGGACCACCAAGTCAAGAACATGTTTTCTCACTGATTGGCTTTCTTTTATGCGCACATTATAAATGTACTTGAGGGTTTCGTGCCAGATCTGAATTGACGGTAAGGTACATGATGTGGACAAAGACCAATGGATTAAAGCCATGGACCTTGAAATGGAATCTATGTATTTCAATTCTGTCTGGGATCTTGTAGATCAACCTGAAGGGTTACAATCCATCAATTGCAAATAGATTTACAAGAGGAAATGAGACCAAGCTGGTAAAGTATAGACCTACAAAGCAAGACTTGTGGTAAAAAAGTTTACCCAAAGAGAAAGGGTAGACTATGAAGAAACTTTCTCTCTGGTTGCCATGATAAAGTCAATTAGAATACTCTTGTCCATAGCTACATTTTATGATTATGAAATATGGCAAACGGACAACCTTTTTTAATGGCTATCTTAAAGAGAATGTCTTTATGTCTCAACAAGAAGGATTTATTGAACAGGGTCAAGAGAAAAAGATTTACAAAATTAATCGATCTATTTATGGGTTGAAACAAGCATCTAGATCCTGGAATATGAGATTTGACACTACGATCAAATCTTATGCCTTTGAACAAAACGTTGACAAACCTTGTGTATACAAGAAAATCGTTAACAAAACTGTCGCTTTTCTGATATTATATGTTAATGATATTCTACTCATAGGGAATGAAATAGAATTTCTAGCTAACGTTAAAAGATGACTGGCTACGCAATTCCAAATGAAATATTTGGAAGAAGCACAGTATGTTCTTGGGATTCAAATAGTTTGGAATCACAATAACAGAATATTAGCACTGTCTCAAGCATCTTATATAAACAAGATGTTGTCTAGATATAAAATGCAAAATTCCAAGAAAGGAATGTTGCCTTTCAGACATGGAATTCATCTGTCTAAAGAACAATGTCCTAAGACACCTCAAGAAGTTGAGGAAATGAAACAAATTCCATATGCATAAGCAATAGGGAGTTTAATGTATGCAATGTTGTGTACTCATCCTGATATATGCTATGTCGTTGGAATAGTCAACAGATTTCAGTCCAATCCAGGATATGATCATTGGACTGCCATTAAGAACATTCTCAAGTATCTTTAGAGAACGAGAAATTATATGCTCGTGTGTAGTGCTGAGGATCTGATCCTTACTGGATACACTAATTTTGATTCCAAACCGATATTGATTCTAGGAAATCAACTTCGGGGTCGATATTCATTTTGAATGAATTAGCAGTTATGTGAAGAAGCATCAAGCAGAGTTGTATTGCTGATTCCACAATGGAAGTTGAGTATGTAGCTGCAAGTGAAGCAGGAAAAGAAGCAATATGGCTCAGGAAGTTCCTGACTGACTTGGAAGTAGTTCCTAATACGCACCTGCTAGTCACCCTCTATTGTGACTGTTGGGATTAGTGTTCTAATTCTCCCAGAGTCTCGTTGTTTTATAAAGATACACATTGATTAATGAATAAAATAAGTGTTATTTAATTCTGACATTTACTCATATCCAATAAACAAAGCTTCTTGGTTATCTTATGTGAACTTAAGCATGTATAGGTGATATACAAGTGGATCATGCCTTAAGTGATAACCTAAATAGGTCTATAGTATAAGGATTAAGGTGGGATTCCTGATCCTAGTGACACTACAGATACGGTCCGCTTTGTAGAGGTTTGCAAGTGTTGTAAACTACTACAGATGGTTGATCCTGACCATTCATGTGGAGACGTGCGAGTGGGGTGTCCTATACAAAGAGTTTGTATAAGACCTGGACCACGAGATGACTAGACTTTATATAACGGCGTTGATACTAGAGGGATCAGTGGTACTTAAGGAGTTAGATGTAACTACAGGGGCATAACGGTTATTGACCGAGTTATACTTACGAACAATCTGTGAAGGGTTGTCACACTGCTGATTGGTTAAGATGGACACATAATATATCTGTGGTAAGAAGAGTTCAGCTGTCGGTCTTTAGTGGAATGCCTGGCAATTAACGGATAGTGGATTCCGTGACTAAACAGTTTAGTCAGTTATTTACGTACCGTTGGAGCTTCGAGCTACAGGTTCATAAGGTCCCCTTGGTAGCTCAATGGATTTAATTGAGGATCAGTTCTTGGTGTTGATTTGAAATGTTCAGATTGACAAGAGGTATTTTTATTGTATATGATATAATCGATATGATGTATAAGATACATCTAGTGGATGATTGATGTAAATGAGATTTACACTAAGTACCATGAAATAGCAAAATAACTATGGTTTATATGTTTCATGAGATGAAATATTAAAACTATAGGTTATAAATATAGTATGATAAGTTGGTTATCATTTATATTCATAATAATATTAATTATTGGATAATTAATTCTTTTTCTTTAATAACCAATTGAATGGGTGGTTATTGGATTTTCATGGTAACCGTGAGATAAAAGAAAAATGATTTTCCTATTTTTAGTAAGTTTTTCATAAATTTTGTTTTGAGATTTCTCTTGCAAAAAGGATCTCACGGAGTTGTCAAGTAAATACAGATTTACTAAACGATAGCTTGGGCGAGCTAAGCGATCGTGCAGTATTTACTAGATGATTGTGTAGTGTTTGTAGGTGACAGACACTGAGCTAAATGATCGTGTAGTGTTTGTAGGCGACAGACACCGAGCTAAACGATCGCATAGATTTTGCTAGGCGATCTCTTAGCTTTAGCTAAATGATTGGGCATCAACCTATACGATAGGTCTTCATCATCTCCTACTTGCGCAGTCGTATACACGATCGGTGTTTCCTTCTTCGTCTGCCTCATTCTAAGTCCGAATAGAACCCACCCTCTAGATTTTCACATCGAGAATACCAAGGTAGCCTTCTTGGTGGTGTCTTACTCAACTCGACACCGTCGAGGTTCTGTGGAAGCCGTTCGTGTTGCTGAGGAGTTCGTGACCAAGGCGATCACTGAGAACGAGTGCGAAGTGTTTGTGCGATGTTGCGAACGTGTTGTTTGAGCATTCGAGGTTTTTGTGTTCCTGCGTTCGTGAGCAAGGAGCGTGGAGACGAGACAAAAAATGTTCGTAGAGTTCTTCCTTGTTCATTTGTTGTTCATGCTGTAATTTCTATATTAATTGTATAACCGCATGTTTCTGTACGATTGTAATTTGTAATGTTCATTCATGATTGTAATTTGGAATGATCTTATTTTTGCTGCTCCTGGAAATTTCGAGTTCGATTTCCTTCAGTGACAACAGTGGAGCAGTTGCAAATTCAAAGGAACCTTGAATCCATAAAAGAGAAAAGCATATCGAGCGAAAGTACCATCTCATCAAGGAGATTGTACACAGAGGAGACATGATTGTCATGCAGATAATAGCCTCACAAGACAACTTAGACGATCCATTTACAAAGGCCTTCTTGGCTAAAGTGTTCGAGGGTCACTTAGTAGGACTAGGTCTACGATATATTCATCACTAGGGCAAGTGGGAGAATTTATGGGTATTTAATGCCCTAATTTATTGTATTTATACTTTTTGCTCTCTCAGTGTAACTCAACAATGTATATATTTGTATATATTGATCCACTGGAGTTTTAGTCTAAGTGGGAGTATTTTTGGGTTTTATGTCATAAACTCGCAGTTTGTAAAAGATATCTATATTCAATAAACTTATTATTGATTTTATAAATTGCATACATAAAAGTCTAAATCCAATAAACTAAAATCCGTGGCTATTATATGAATACTTGAACTTTATGTAGAGACATAGAGATGGATCAAGTTCAAGTAAACAGCCAAAACGGTCTATAGTACATGATTAAGATTGGGTACCTTATTCTGGTAACACTATTGGATGCGGCCTACTCTGTAGTTGTTATAAATAGTTGTAAAGATACTACAAACGAAGTGATCCAGATTCGTTCATGTATTGACATGAGAAGTGGGGGCATCCTATGCAATGAGATTGTATAAGATCGGACCAAGAAATAAGTCACTCTTACTTTATAATGTTGTTTACTGTATAAGACTGACTATTTCACTTAGATGACCTAGGTAACTCGATCTTAATCCTGAGCTAACTATGAACTCCTGTTTATTCGAGATTATTCTTTGATTTGCCTAAGTGAGGGTTGGCTCAACAGCATCTGCTCAATAAGCCTCCCATTTCAAGGGTAAGACCGGGTAGATTGCTGGGGACATAGGGTGCAAAACAGAGTTCACACCTACCCAATTTAGGGATAGGAGAAAGGTTGTTCTCTTAAGTACTGAATCCAGGTCTGAACAAGAGCCCCACCCTCTCACTGGGCTGAGAGGGATCTGGTTTAGTGAATGGATCACAAACTAATTATTCATTAGAGGATCAATAGGAACTTAAGAAACAAGACGTAATCTCAGGGGTAAAACAAACATTTGACCCAGCCGTTATTACAAATAATCTGTGAAGGGTCGACTTACTAATTATGGTTAAATCATATGGACATAATATATCTACAGTGAGGGGAGTGCAACTATGGACTTCAGTGGAATGACCCATTAGTTAACAAATGAGGATTAATTCGGGCTAAAGAGTTTAGCCAATCAATCTCGGGTCGTTGGAGCCCATGATCTGTAGATTCGCGAGGTCCCCCTACTAGCTCATAAATAGATTAGCTTTAGAGTAGCGTGATAAGTTAATTTGAAACGTTCAAATTAGAATCAAATGGAATTGGAGAATTAATTAAATATTTAAATATGATTTAAATATTAAATTCATAAAGGTGGAATTTGTGTAAAATTAATTTAATATCTGATATTAAATCAATTAGAATTAATTAAATTGTTTAATTAAATATTTATTATTAATTTTATTGGAAAATTAATTTATGAAATTAATTTTGTAAAATTCATAATAATTTCAATTGTTTGAAATCAAAATTGATTTTGGAAATCAATTTGAAAATTGAAAAACACAAACTTTGGAAAATAGGATTTCTCCATTATCATGAAGTTGCTCACACAAAATCCATTTAAACCTTAATTCACTCTTCAAGCATGGGTTGCACCTCATGCAGTCTTCTTCTTTGCATGAATGTCCTGCAATAAATAGAGAAGATAGAAGTGGAAATCGGGTATGAAAACGATTAGAACTTACTGAAGTTTTGTTGAAAACTTGTAAGGTTGAAGAAGGGTTCTTCAAGTTGCATCAGTGGTGTTCTTCTCCAAATTCCTTTCTTTCAAAGTTATTTTGAGTCCCACAACTCAATATAAAACTCTAAGGGAATAGTGAGGAAGATCTTGAGGTGGTTTATAAGAAGAATTGGAGAAGATTTACAGCTGAATTCGAGTTTCAAGAGGTTCTACAAAGGTATGACTTGAAATCCTCTTATTATTGTATGAGCATGCTTTATTTATAACCAAAATTAATGAATTAGAATGCTTATTGATCCTTGTTGCTTCCGCTGAATGCTGATATACTTCTTCAGTCATAACTCATTACTTAATAATCCAATCAATTTAGAAAAATAAATGTAATCATAGAACCCTAATTAAACTATTGATTTTTCGTTTTTGCAACGATACTTCAGAGGTTTAGAGCAACAACCACCGAAGGGTGATTAACTACTCCTCCCTTGAATTGAGACAATCTCAGCTAATCACTAATACCAGAATAACTCTTTTCCTATAGTTTTTAGCTACTGTGGTTTCAGTCAAGGATTCATTAACTAACTTAATTCATCTTGTAAGTGTGACCCTCCCATTTTCGGATCTCAGAGGTACGCTTCAACAGGCTACTAAAGGGAAAGACAATTGTTGAAGATTAACCTAAGAAACACTATCCATTGCTGGAGTTTGCGTTATTCTGACCCCTATGATCAGGCCCTCTGAAGGGATGGTCACTCAAGGACAACACGCAGGCAAACCATAGGAATCTCACGATGCAACCTAATGGAAGAGACCGTAGGATAAATTGACATGCGTCCTTCCCCACTTACTATGAACACTTTCACTATTCACCTTATTATTGACCCATGCAAACACTTTTCAAAGGGAGGCCGCGCCCCAGGCGACACGAAGTCGAGCACGAATCTCACGGTGTGAACTCTTAGGGACGTGAGAGCTAAAATTTAATATATCATATATGTTGGGATTGATGTCTTAAATCTCCATGTAATCTCGTAGTTTGTAAACTTTGTATAAACATATTGTTATTATGAAAATAAGTGTTATTTTATAAGTATATACTCAATCCAATAAATTAAGATCCTAGATTATTTCATATAATTTAAACAAGTATATAGAGACATACTAGTGGATCTTGTTTAAATAATAACTTAAACGATTTGTAGGTGGATAAGGCTGGGCAGTTTATCCTTGTGACACTACAAATATGACCCGCTTTGTAGGTGTTACAAGTGTTTTAAAGTGCTACAAATGATCTAATCCTGATCATTCATGTAGAGACATGTGAGCATAGGTATTCTATACAAAGAGTTTGTATAAGACCGGACCACGAAAAGATTAGTCTTTTTGTATAACATTGTTAATAATAGAGACTTATATTTCACTAGGATGACCATAGGTGACATGACCTGAATCCTGAGCGAGTTTGTGAACTCCTGCTCATGAAGTCGGTCCTTTGATTTGTATGGGTGAGAATGGCCAAATTTCCAACTCAATAAGCCTACCATTTTGGAGATTGGTATGATTGGGGAGCTAGGAACACAGCTACACGAGACAGAATTCACTCTTTCTCCGATGCAGCGGTAAGTAGATAAATTGCTCTCTTAAGAGCTGATTCCAAGGCTTGAACATAGTGGCCACACCTTCTCCTGGCCCGAGAGGGACTTGGTCATAGTTGGACTATGACTTATTTTTCATTAGAGAGATCAATGGTATTTAAGGAGTTAGATGTAACTACAGGGGCAAAATAGTAATTTTGGCCAGCTATACTTACGAGCAATTTGTGAAGGATCATCGTACTGTTGATTGGTTATATCCAATGGACACAGAAGTATATCTGTAGTGTGAAGAGTGCAACTGTCAGTATTTAATGGAATGACCGACAGTTAATCGACATTGGGTAGTTTAATTAAAGAGTTTAATTAATTATCCAAGTACCGTTGGAGCTTCAATTTACAAGTCCATAAGGTCCCCTCTGTAGCTCAACAGGGATTTAAATGAGAAATATTTTTGGATTAATTTGAAGTGTTCAAATTAATTGAGGGATTTAATTATATATGATATAATTAATTAAATTAATTATATATGTGATATAATTAATATAATGTATTTGAAACATTATAAGGTAACATGAAAGGAATTTGAATATGATTCAAATACTAATTATATGAATGAGATTCATGTAATTAAATTTAATATAAATATTATTTATATTAAATACCATAATTAAGTTTAGAGGAATTAAATATTTGAATATGATTCAAATACTAATTATGTGAATGAGATTCATAATTGAATTTAATATAAATATGATTTATATTAAATGTCATGCATTAATGAGAGAAAATAAAACCATAGGCTTTATTGTATTCGATACAATACAAAACTATAGGTTATATCTTATATTTGATATAACTTATTATATATTATTTTTAATTTAATTTTCTCTCTCATCTTTTTACGTGCAGAGAATGAGTGTTGTCTTCTTCCACAAAAAGGGGATCTGATTTTTGGTTCTCTGAAAAACTCTCTGCCAAAAGAATACAGAGAAGAAGAGTTTTTCTATTCCCTCTCTCAATCCTCTCTTTCCCTCTACCAAATCTAAGGCAGAGCCCATATCTTCTACAAATTCTCAAACCCTAAGAAGAATACAGGAGACTCCTTTTTGGTGGTGTCCCAATTGGGATTTGCATCTGGAAGATCTGTTCGTGATTTTGTTCGAGGGATTACGTGAAAAAAAGGTTTCTTTAAAAGTAAACTTTTTTCTTCTCCCTTCTATCTAATTAGAAAAGCATGTTGTAGGTTAAATTTTAATGCATAATCCTTCTCTTTAATTCTATAATTTTGGTAAGTTCTGTGACAAACGAAAATTGGGACCAATCCCCACATTCTGCTACGTAAACCTTCAATGATTTTCCCTTCAACATATACCAATATCCTCCTACTATAAAGTATTCTAATATTTTGGAATTTTATTATACTTAGTTAAAACTTGGCTGATGAATTTATTTAAGTCCTTTAAATTTGCTTAATATAACATTTATATTTAATAATTTAACAATACTTGATTTCATTTATTAAAATCTTTTAATAAAATCAATCATTTATTGCATTCTTATAAAAAAATTTACCCAATTCACCTTCCAGATTGGTTCCTAGGTGGAGGTGTTCCGTTTTCATCAACTTAAATATCTCCTCCTAGATAGAACCTTCATTAAACAAAGGTCCTTTATGGGCAATTATTTTATAAATTTAATCTTTTAATTAAAATCATGTAAAAAAAATTAAAAAAATTAAGCTATTCCTAATTCCATTAGAAAAAACATAAGTCTAGCTTGATTAATTTTAAACTATTTAAAATTAATTTGGGCCTATGTTTGCATGAAACTCTTGATTATAGATTTTAAACTATCTCATTAAAACTATAACACTTATATTTTAACGTTTTATTAAAACCTATAAATTTGCATCTAAAGACATCGATTAAATACTATATTTATCCAAGTAATGTCATGCTCAATACAAATTCTATTTTCATTTGATAAATATAACACTTATATAAATTATACATGAAAAACAAGTATTCACATACATCATTCCACTATTTATTATAACAATTTTAATATATAGTATGATGCATGGACATGCTTAGGCTAATCATACATCACTAACATAACACTTATATCATAATGCATGAGCATGCTAATTTAATCATGCATCTATAAAATATAATACTTTGTATTTATTCATGATGCATGCATATGTTTATCCTAATGGGGGTATTTTTTAATCTATATGACATATAATATGTAATATGAATTCAAGATTAATTTAAACATTCATCCAATGCATAATTAAATTATTTTAAACAAAAAATTGGATTAATTTTGGTATCTTAACGCAAAATTAATTAATTAATTAAATTAATATAACTATTATAGTAATTTAATTAATTAATATTAATTAAATAATACAAAGGAAATTAGGTCAAAACAGTTGCAGTTGAACGGTCCTCGCACATGCCACCAGCATTCCGTCGAAACTTGGAGCATTGCAATGTTGAGGGCAGCGTTGCAATGCTCCGACTGCTTTGCGTTGTGTCTGCCTTTCAATATTGTAATGCTGCGATAGCAGCGTTGTGACACTGAGTGGCAGAATGTTGTTATTCACATCGTTTTCGACTCCGAACTTGCCTCGAACACTTTCGTTTCTTCCCAGTCTCTTCAGTAACCATTGCACCTTCGATCAACACAGACTTACAAACTCGAACCAAGAATTAAATTGCCCAAAAAATACAACGGGCCCTTACAATTTAATCAAATTAAAAGTAATATACGTGCCAAAATAAAAAACATCCGATCTTGCAAACCGACATTCAAACATTCCAAATATAGAATATTAAACCCACCTCTAAACTAATTTTGTTTCGAAAAATACGAAGAACATGCATGCAAGAAATTGGCTCTGATACCAATTGAAGGGATTGAATCCTGCAGCGGAAGCGTTGTGAATGCCTTGCATCCCGCAATTCAATTTTTACATAAAAAAATTTAGTATACTAAAACAGAACATAGACATGTAATATAGCATGCTTTAGGGAAAAGATTAGAACCATTCTTACTTTTGTAGATTCCCAAGCTTCACGAACAATCCTCTTTAAGGTCCAACGAACGAATCCTCCACTGATCTTGATCACGAACAATTTCTTAAACAATCTCGAATAGTATCACAAGAGTAACCTTGTTATTCTCTAGAATTCCAATAGAAGGATATGTGGTATCCAACTATTGGGAAAGGGGGAGGAGCAAAGGGTTTTGGAGAGTAGAGTGGATTCTCTTTGTGGTTTAGGGGAAATTGTGTATAATAAAAATTGTGTGTTGTGTATTGTCAGTGTATCCCAAAGGGGCCATAGGGAGGTAGATATAGAGAAGGGTCAAGCCTTTTTCCTAATCATTTTCCTATTTCCCTTTTTCACGATTAATTAATTAAATAACATTTATTTAATTTAATTTGCACATTAATTAAATAACTATTTATACGTTAAATCCAATTTAATGTGTGTGTGTGTATATATATATATATATATTTAATTATCATAAATAATATATGTATATGTGCAATACCTGTCTATTAATTAATTCTTTATCAATCTAACTCTCTTGAATTAATTAATTGAATCTTATTCAAATATTACTTTCCAATTTAATTTGAATTATAGATGATATCCACAATCAATTATATATTAATCATATTAATATATGGTTTCCTCAAATTAATTTGAACAATCAAATCATCTCTCTTAAATATCCTCTAGTGAGCTAAAAGTGGACCTGGTGGACCTGTAGATTAGAAACTCCAACGATATGATATTAATTGGCTAAATTCATTAACAAAGTTAATGAATATTCGTTAATTGTGGATACACTTCACTAAAGACCCACAGCTGCATTCTTCTCACTACAGATATATTTTTGTGTCCATGGATATAGACCAATAACAGTAAGTTAGTCCTTCATGAGTGTTCGTAACTTCAATTGGGTCAAATTACCATTTTTACCCTTGAATTACCTCTGACTCCTTAAGTACCAGTGTTCCTCTAATGAATAACTTGTTTATGATCCAACCAATATATAGAAACTCCTCTCGAGCCAATGAGATGGTGATGCGTTGATTTATCATGCGATGAAAAGATGTGTGGATGCGATGATCATGCATGTTTTCTTAACAAAGCCCAAGTATAAGCCTTCTTAGGGTCCTGGTAAGTCCAGGGTCAAACATAGGGATTACTAAATAGATATGCGACGGGCTCTCTGATCCTATTGCGATGGTGATTAAGAAGTAGATGGTGATTTAACTTTGATTTTCTAATATGATGAAATTAAATGCACAGCGATAAAAGGGTGGTGTTGTAACAAATATGCGATAAAGGGGAAATGTGTCATCATGCATTGAGAAATGTAGGACGCATGCGACGTGTACGGAATGACACAGATGGAACTTATTTCTAAGTCTCTACTCTTGCTTATGCGATTTAATCCGACTCTCTCAAGCCTAGATTCTGTCTTTAAACTACTCTCTCATGTACTCCAAATGATGAGTGAAGCATACATAAGACAAGATGATCGCATAAAGTGCATAGCTTAAGTCATGCTAGCTAAATACTTCTCAACCCATTCATAAATTTAACTACTCATGTATTGTGTGAAGAGACTGAACATAAATTGGAATGAAGTTTCCATTCTTACAAATAAAGTGTTTGAGTGCAAAACAATAAATGGTGTAAGAAGTATCAAGCCAGGTAACCAATGTCTTGCTTCCTCTGGCTTTTTACACTACTTTTCTCACTTCAATTCTTTCCCAAGTTGTTAACTCTTGTTCTCGCAAGGGTTTGATATTTTTCCTCCGTAATGTTTCCGACAGTCTCTCGACCTCTCCGAAAATTAATTTCTTCTCAAGAATTCCCTTCCCTCGGCTTCGCCTCTCTTCTTCGTTTGGAAGTCCTGCTGGTTTGGTAGCATTAGGTATTTATAGACTTCCAGACAAAACAGTTCTTCTCACTAATGATTACGTGGATGGGCAACATTAATTTCCATACCCTGTTGCGCCGTCTGATAGTCACCGGAAGTTCAATGTATTTGCAATGATATGGTCTTCAATAGCCGTCAACTGAATTTCTGATCTGACCGTTATCGGCTTTATGTCCCATCATGTTTTATTACATTAGACCACCACCTTTATGTAAGGTCATCATGCTATCATCTTTGAGGTACCCTTGGATCGCAAACTCAAAACGTGTTATCTCATTGTTCCTACACATAATAACTCAATTTAACTGCTTTGATGCGATGAGCGTTAGCGGTCACAATTTTTCTTTTAGTTTGGCGCATTCAATCACAATATTGCCTATTCATCATCGCTTTCTCCCATTGTTTTAATAATTTAAGCTTTAATAACTTGTATTTCTACCAGTTACCACACCCCTAAATTTAAAACAATGCTTGCCCTCAAGCATAAACTAAAGATTTCTCAAAATTTCAATGGCCTTTACTCTGCCTAGGCTTCTCATGATGCCTTATTCATGCCGCTGAACTGTTGTCATTGTTAATTTCTATCAGAATCTCTTCCTAAAATATTTTTAACCTTTAGGGACCGCGAGCTTAGTCTTCAAAAAAATCTTTACTCATTTCCCAGGACATCGCATGATTTATTTCAATTTTTTATCAAACCGGGGTGTTTAAGTGGTTCTGGCCTTCGCAAGATTCAAATATTAGTTTTGTAACCTTGTGCTAATCCGAGTGCCCAGCCTTCGTTTTGGCTTGCCCCCATGGGTGTCATGCGGACATCCAACTATGAGCGAGGCGCTCTTTTCAGTCAAAACTCATGCCCATCTTTTTATTTAGCAGCGGAGTTGCGATCATTTATCTTCTGCGTTGATCACGATTCCCACTATCGATTTGGCTTACCCCCATAGGTGCCATTACGGACATCCAACTACGAGCAGAATTCGATCTCAACAAAATATCTATCTATCTATCTATCTATCTATCTATCTATCTATCTATCTATATATATATATATATATATATATATATTTAAATTGAACATAATTTGAAAAAAAGGCTGAAAATAACACCCCACAAATTTAAACGCAACAATGTCCTCATTGCTGAAAATGAGATAATTCATGCGTTGGACTCAGAAAATTTTGTAAAAATAGCTTTGAAGTAAAACTGGCAAACCAACTAAATTTTAGAAATGCTTTGTGAATCGAATGTCCTGAAATTAATCTGACGCTAGTTCATGCAATAAGAGAAGAGATGTATATTTCATCATTGAAGTCTTAATGGGCAAAGGAAGAATGTGGTGACCAAATAAAGTAATAAAACAGATTTGAGCCAAACGAGAGAGAATGCAATAGTAGAATTCAACAATATTGAAACTGAGAAGTACAAGAATTGAAATAAGATGAGGCAAGGAGGGACACAACCCCCAAACTCAATTTTCACCCGCATCATTTTGATTGCAATAAACGAGTTTCGACGGAGTGATGCAATGGGCTTAAAACATGCGATTGGTTGAGCTTTTTGAAAGATAGTACGAAAAAAAGAGTTAACAATCATAAAAAGTAGTAATTATGCACAAAGTAAATTAGATTCTTAAAAGGAAAAAAAAAAAGATACTCAAAAGGATATACTTCGTCCTTGATGAATGTATGCCGCTTATCATCGCAGGGACTGAGTGTTTCTTCTTTATTATGGCTTACCCAAATCAATAGAGGTTTTCTCGCATCGAAAATCCCATCCATGATACAACTTTACTCTTTGTCCATTCACTTTACATGCGTTGGTCCCATCTTCGTTGGTCAATTCCACCGCTCCATATGGGAATACTTCCTTGATTATGAAAGGCCCAGACCAACACGACTTCAGTTTTCTAGGAAAGAGACACAACCTAGAGTTAACCAGTAATACCCTTTGACCTGCCTCGAGGTTGTTCTCGCAAAGACGCTTATCATGCCATCGCTTAGTGCGTTCTTTGTAAATTTTGGAATTTTCAAACGCTTGTAATCTCCATTCGTCCAGCTCTAGTAGTTGAAGTTTTATCTCTTCTCCTGCAGCCTTAAGATCAAAGTTAAGTTTCTTAACTGCCTATATCGCCTTATATTCCAATTCCAACGGTAGATGAAAAGCCTTTCCAAACACCAACGCATATGGTGACACACCTATGGCTGTCTTATAAGCAGTATGATATGCCCACAAGGCATCATCCAGTTTCATGGCCCAATCCTTCCGCGATTGATTCACCACCTTCTCTAATATTGACTTGATTTCTCTGTTAGAAACCTCTGCTTGTCCGTTTGTTCGGGAGTGATATGCAGTGGCGTTCTTATGGTGGACATTATATTTGATCAACAGTTTATTAGCAATGAGATTCACAAAGTGGGTCCTTTCGTCACTTATTATGGCACGCGGGGTGCCAAAACGAGTAAAGATGTTTTTCTGCAAGAACTTAGAGATTGTTGCCGCATCGTTTGCAACGCATGAAACAACTTCAATCCATTTGGAAACATAGTTGACAACCAAAAGAATGTATTTATGACCATTTGATAATGGAAATTGTCCGATGAAATCTATTCCCTAAACGTTGAATAGCTCCACCTCCAAAATGATGTTCATTGGGATCGCATTTTTTTCTGAAATGCTTCCAGTGCATTGGCACTTATCGCATTTCATGGAGTATTATCGTACATCTATAAACATAGTGGGCCAGTAATACCCACATTGCAAAACTTTCGCTGTCGTACGTTGTCCGTTGAAGTGCCCTCTATAGGGTGATTCATAACATTGAAACAATATGCGATGAAAAGCTGTTTCTGGAATACAGAGTCTCAATATCTGGTCTGGTCCCCTTTTATAAAGATTTGGATCGTCCCAGTAGTAAAATTTGCATTCATGTATGAGTCTTTTCTTTTGATGGGATATGTAGTTTTCAGGGAATTGTTTGCAGACCAAGAAGTTGACAATATCCGTATACCAAGGTGGTTCTTCAATCTTAAGCAACTGCTCATCAAAAAATGAGGCATTCACCACTGATTGGATGCGATCCACTTTTGGATTCTCTAATCGTAATAAATGGTCAGCGACCTGGTTCTCTGTTCCCTTTCGGTCGATTATTTCCATATCAAATTCTTAGAGTAAGGGAACCCATCAGATTAGTCTAGGGTTCACATCTTTTTTTTGTCATCAGATATCTTATCGCAGAGTGGTCTGTGTGGACAATCACTTTTGACCCCAAAAAATAAGGTCTGAATTTTTCAATTGCAAAAATCACTGCTAAAAGTTCCTTCTCGGTGGTGGTGTAATTCGCCTGCGTGAAGTTTAACGTTCTGCTAGCATATGCGATGGGGTGTAACATTGTCTTTGCTTTTTATGCCAAGACTGCCCTCATCGCATATTCACTGGCATCACACATCAGTTCGAATGGCTTCGTCCAATCTGGTGCGATTAGAATTGGCCTTGTAGTCAAAGCGTCTTTTAGTGTTTTGAATATAGTGAGGCAGTGTGAATCGAAATCAAAGGGTCTATCAGCTTCTAACAACGCATTCAAAGGTCGAGCAATTTTGGAAAAGTCCTTCACAAACCTTTTGTAAAACCCCGTGTGTCCTAGGAAACTTCTCAAAGCTTTCACATTCGTTGGAGGTCAAAGTTTTTCTATAGCTTCAATATTTTCTTTGTCTACTTCTAACCCATTCCTTGAGACCTTGTGCCCGAGCACAATTCCTTCCTTGACCATAAAATGGCACTTTTCCCAGTTCGACACCAGATTAATTTCCTCACATCTTCTCAGTATTCTCTCCAGGTTTTATGGATAGATTTCATATGTTTGTCCGTAGATTGAGAAGTCATCCATAAATATTTCAACCGAGTCTTCAAGGTACTAGGAGAAGATCGCCACCATACACCTTGTTGGATTTAGGAAAAGATTGTTTATTATTTATTATGGACGGATGGGGCTGTACATGAATTCATGCGTTAGACATAGCTTATGCATTTACACCCATGCGTCTGAGCTCATGCGTCGAAATGAAGATGCGCTAATCTAGTATGCAATGACCACGCGTTCCTATCAAAAGTTTTCTTACGCTTGCGCTAAGTATAAGAAACGCAAGTTTCTCAGGTAATCTGAGGTCGAACACAGGGACTTGTCACTCAATAATTCTTGTGAAGCAGTGCGTTTGAGGCGATGAAAAGAAAAATAAAAAGAAGTTTAATGGATGTACACACTATTCCTACTCCTAACTAAACATATTGAGCAATAGAAGACTTGCAAAGAGAATAAGTAGAGATACAACAACCATTAACGCATAATAATGTTTATTATCTTAAATTGCCCGGGCAATCCCAGCTCATTACACTAACGCGTCGCACACCTCTCGATTGTCAGCCGCATGACTATATCTCTATAGTGCATGGTTGCGTCGAGCATAAGATTGTGCCTATCTCTAGGAACAATGCAAACTTTACTTTAGTGCGTTCCATCTCTTACCTTCTCAGGTAGTTAGACGCGGCTATTTAACTTATAGAGAAGCAATGCAACATCCTATAGACAAACGTTGTTACAGCCTTACACCAACCAAAGAGGACAACTCACTATACTCGCACAACGCACACCTTTCGGTGGGTTGCTTCATGTGTCCTATCTCTAGGCTACACGATTAAGCATGCGATTGTCTTTGATAAATAAACGCTAAAGATAAACTATGATAAAGATGAAGATGATGAAAAAGATAGCAATGAAGGAGTTAAGATTTGCATTGATCACAAAATATCTTAATATCTTAAGCTAAAATATAATACAACACAAAGATTAGAAGAGAAAGGAAGGACTCTGCATGAAGGCTGCCGGTGGTGCCATGGATGAATGGTGGAGATGTCTCTCTCGAGCTCTATCTCCGGCGAAAGCTACGGTCATCACTCAGTCTGGTTTGTGGAGATGAAGAATTCTCACTGAAAATCTCGTTCAAGCTCTTATCTGTGATCACAAACCTCTACCTTGAGGCAGAAATTCAGATGTCTTGAAATGGAGATCCAAAAGGCTATTTATAGAGTTTAAACGCCGACAGCTATCATGATTGCGTTATAGTTCACTGATGCTTTTGTCGCGGTATGGGCAATGTCACATCGCCTTATCTTGTTGATACTCCCAAGGTATGCGTCCGAGCTTGATTCAGCTGAAGCATCAACGCGTTACACCCATCTTGCGATCTTCCTTCTATTATAGTCGTCACTCCGTGGCCGCAATTTCCAATTGATCACCACATTCGCTCGATCACCGCAACTTCCATGCTATGGATGCATACGATCCAACTTTCACCAATGGACGCATGCGATCACCACAACTTCTATGCTTTTGTCTTTGTGATCATCTGTCTTCAGCGCATGCATTTGTCTTTGATTGCTTATTTCAAACGCATGCATTTGATTCCCGCGATAGCTACAAAAATAGACACTTTGGCATGGAGTAACGCATAATATTGGGGTTAGTGAGAATCTAGGTGTTAATTGACGCAAAACTTAAATTTTCGCAAATTCTAAGTATTATCACCGCATTTTCTACTTATTAGCCCTCATGATTCTAAGTAAGAGGCTTATAATAATTAGCATTTATGCCAGTTATCACACCTTTGAAACGTACTGGGTCCATTGCATAATCCAAAAGGCATGCGACGAAAGGCGAATGTTCCATATGGACATGTGAACGTGGTTTTTTTTTTATCCTCTGGTGCGATCATAATTTGGTTATAGCCTACGTATCCATCAAGGAAGCAAAAATAATCATTCCCTGCTAATCTGTCGAGCATTTAATCAACGAAAGGTAAGGGGAAATGATCTTTCTTTGTCGTCGCGTTGAGTTTCCTGTAATCCATACAAATCGGCCAACCCGTGACGGTCCTCATGGGGATCAATCCGTTGTTTGCATTAGGAACCACTGTCATTCCACCCTTTTTTGGAACACATTACATGGGGTTGACCCACGTGCTATCTGCGATAGGGTAGATAATGTCGGCATCTAACCATTTGATAATTTCTTTTTTCACAACCTCTTTCATCGCAGGGTTTAGTCTATGTTGAGGCTCTATTGAGCCCTTCTGATTTTCTTCAAGCTGAATTCGATGCATGCAATACGTTGGGTTGATTCCTCTTATGTCTGCGAGCGTCCATCCGATTGCTCTAATATTTTTTTTTAAACACTGATCAGTGCGGTTTCTTTTTCTTCCGGTAACGCAGAGGATATGATGACTGGTAAGGTTCCATTCTGACCGAGAAATACGTACTTCAAGCGGGTTGGTAGAGTTTTTAGTTCTAGTGTAGGTGGTTGTTCTAAAGAGGGCTTCTGTGCTTTTCTTTCTTCATCCAAATTCAACATTTCATCATTCTTCAACATCTCTATTATCACATGGCAAGTCTTAATGGATGTTGTCGCATCCTCTCTCTCTTCATTCTCTTCTTCGGACTCCCAATTTTCAATGCAAGTTTGTTCATCATCGAAATCTGATAAACCTTCCTCATTTGGGAACTTCATTGCCTTGATAATATTGAACCCAAGCTTCTTTCCGTTGACGCTCATTGTGATTTCTCCCTTGTGCACATTTATTTGAGCACAACCAAAAGATAAGAATGGTAGTCCCAATATGATTGGAATATCTTTATCCGCCTCATAATCTAAGATAATGAAGTCTGCAGGTAGAATGAATCTATCTATTGTTACCAAGACATCCTTTAATTTCCCTTCAGGGTGCACCAAGGATCTATCGGTGAGTTGAAGAGTCACCGTTGTGGGTGTTAGCTGTCCCACATTCAATCTTTTGAAAATTGAAAGGGGCATTAAGTTTATGCTTGCCTCAAGATCGCATAATGCTTGGCCAATATAGATTTCTCTTATTAAGTAGGGTATTGTAAAACCGCCTGGGTCACGCATCTTAGGTGGAATTATAGTGTTGTATTCTTATGTCAATACCATTGTGGTGAATCTTTCCGTGCTTCTCTTCTTCGAGATAATGTCCTTAAAATTTTTTGCATACACTAGCATCTGCTCTATCGCTTCTATGAATGGAATATTAATGTGCAATTGTTTCAAAATTTCCAAGAAGCACTGATACTGGCCTTCATCGTTATGTTTCTTTTTCAGTCTTTGAGGAAATAGAGGTAGTTGCACTTCCAATATTTCATGGTCTTGAGGCTTAGAGGTGGTCTCATCTTCTAGCTCCCTAGTCTTGGACTCCTTTGATTCATTCTGTGATAGAGGATTTTTTTATTCAATCGCAGGTTGCTTCTTTGACTCGGTCTTGTGAGGCTTTTTTATGACTTCTATCGTCGCCTTTCCACTTCTTAGAGTGACTGCTTGGCAATGTTCTTTCCCATTATTTCCTAGATTACGTGGAAGCTCGATTGAGCTAGGCAATGTCCTTTGGGGTCTGTTCTTTAGCTCTCCCGCAATTTATTCCATTTGAATTTCCAAATTGCGATGGATGTAGCTTGGTTTTGAAGGACTGTTTCATGCTTTTCGATGTATTGGTTCAATAGGTTTTCCAGGGATGATGAGGATGGTGGTTGAGAACTGTTAGCTTGCTGTTATCCATTATATCTATGGAAAAACCCTAACGGTCCCTCTCTCTGAGCCACAGGCTGACTGCCTTGCTGTTGGTTGTTCTTCCAAGAAAAATTAGGGTGATTTCGCCACCCCGAGTTGTAAGTGATTGAAAAAGGATTGTTTTTTATAAAGGAAACTGATTGAGGATTTCGTGGGCATTCCTCAAAAGAATGTGATTTTTCACATAAGACACAGCTGGTGCTTGTTTGCTCTATCACATTGACTTGCCCATTTCGAGCTCCTGGATTGTTTATTGCGATGCCTTGCAACAAGTTTATCATCGCATTCATCTAATTTTGTAACGATGCGATGGCACCATTTCTCGACTTACCTTCTCTGGGCTTCATTCTTTGATCGCTTTTCTTGCCAATCTTCATGGTTTTTTGAGATGTGATCAAGAATATTCTTTGCTTCATCATATGTCTTGTCTAGAAGACCTCCTGCTACTGCCGCATTGGCAGCTGTCTGCGATGCAGAGTTGAGTCCATGATAGAAAATCCGGTAATCCATTGTGTGAGCAGTCGCGTACTAGTCTCTTGAATCTCGTTCATGCATCACTAAGCGATTCATCTTCTTCTTGTTCAAAATTGGTGATCAATTTCCTCCTTCTGGCATTTTCTGTGGGAGGGAAATACTTCATCATAAATCTCTCCACAACTTGGTCCCATGACATTATCTCTCCTGGTTCGAGAGAGTATGCCCATTTTCTCACTTTATCGCATGGTGAAAATGGAAATAATGTGAGTCGAACCTCTTCTAGGGAAATATTAGGGAACACAAAAGTATTGCAAATTTCAATAAAGCTTCATAAATGAGCATGCGGATCTTCACCACGTCGTCCTCCGAACTATCCTGTTGTTTGTATCATTTGTAATATTATTGGCTTCATCTCGAATCTTGATCCATTCAATGCTGGTCTCATGATTCCTAGGGAGAAATCATACAAATTTAGTGATGCATAGTCCCGGATGGGTCTATTGCGATCATTTGCTAGTAGGATGGGATTTGCCATCATGTTGTTTTCATTCGCTACTCGTTCTTCAGGTTGTTCAGCCATTCTACGAACTCTTCTTTGCCGTTTACGTCTGTTTTTCCGCCTTTTACAAAAAGTTCTTTCAATCTCTGGGTTGTACTTGAGCTCAGGAGTATTTCCTTCGCTCATATGACGTTTGCGATCAAAGAGGTTTGATGTTAGCACAATCTATACCGTAATCCCCAGAAACGGCGCCAAAAACTTGATGCGTTGATTTATCATGCGATGAAAAGATGTGTGGATGCGATGATCATGCAAGTTTTCCTAACAAAGCCTAAGTATAAGCCTTCTTAGGGTTCTGGTAAGTCCAGGGTCAAACACAGGGATTACTAAATAGATATGCGACAGACTCTCTGATCCTATTGCGATGGTGATTAAGAAGTAAATGGTGATTTAACTTTGATTTTCTAATGCGATGGAATTAAATGCACAGCGATGAAAGGGTGGTGTTGTAAAAAATATGCGATAAAGGGGTTGAGAAGAGGTTTTGCTAGCATTTCTTAAGATATTGCACAAGTCATGCGATCATGCTATACACAAATATTAAGCCCTACATTTCTCAATGCATGATGACACATTTCCTATGTCTAGGATGCATGCGATGTGTATGGAATGCAGCAGATAGAACTTATTTCTAAGTCTCTACTCTTGCTTATGCAATCTAATCCGACTCTCTCAAGCCTAGATTCTGTCTTTATACTACTCTCTCAAGTACTCCAAATGATGAGTGAAGCATACATAAGACAAGATGATCGCATAAAGTGCATAGTTTAAGTCATGGTAACTAAGTATTTCTTAACCCATTCACAAATTTAGCTACTCATATATTGTATGAAGAGACTGAACATAAATTAGAACGAAGTTTCCATTTTTGCAAATAAAGTGTTTGAGTACAAAACAATAAATGGTGTAAGAAGTATCAAGCCAGGTAAGCAATGTCTTGCTTCCTCTGGCTTTTTACACTATTCTTCTCACTTCAATTCTTTCCCAAGTTATTAACTCTTGCTCTCGCAAGGGTTTGGTGTTTCTCCTCTGTGATGTTTTCGGCAGTCTCTCGACCTCTCCGAAAATTAATTTCTTCTCAAGAATTCCCTTCCCTCGGCTTCGCCTCTCTTCTTTGCTTGGAAGTCCTGCTGGTTTGGTAGCATTGGGTATTTATAGACTTTCAGACAAAATAGTTCTTCTCACTAATGATTGCGTGGATGGGCAGCATTAATTTCCATACCCTGTTGTGCCGTTTGATAGTCACCAGAAGTTCTATGTATTTGCAACGTGGTCTTCAACGGTCGTCAACTGAATTTCTGATCTGGCCGTTATTGGCTTTACGTCCCATCATGTTTTATTACATTAGGCCACCGCCTTTATGTAAGATCATCACGCGATCATCTTTGAGGTACCCTTGGATCGCAAACTCAAAACGTGCTATCACATTGTTCCTGCACGGAATAACTCAATTTAACTGCTTTTATGCGATGAGCATTAGCGGTCACAATTTTTCTTTTAGTTTGGCGCATTGAATCGCAATATTGTCAATTCAATATCGCTTTCTCCCATTGTTTTAATAATTTGAGCTTTAATAACTTGTATTTCTACCAGTTATCAGATGGTAGAACCCTTTGTTCAAGTCTCGAGACGTCACTTAAGGGAACACTCAACTACTTACCCTTAAGACGGGAAGAAGTGAATTCCATCTTGTATTATTATGTTCCTAGCTCCCCGCTCGGTCTTGTTCCCAAAATGGTAGGCATATTGGATAGGCAAAATGGCCAGCTTCACCCATACAAATAAAAGGACAATCCCTTGTGAACAGAAGTTCATAATATACTAAGGATTAAGACTAAGTTGCCTACATCATCCTATTAAAATAGGAACCTAACTAGTTAACGATGTTACATCTAGTGGTTACTATTTCGCAGTCCGGTCTTATGCAAGCTCATTGCATAGGATACCTCCACTCGCATGTCAATTACATGAACGCGTTGGATAATTGCGTCTGTATCAAATACAAAGTGGGTCGTATCCATAGTGTTACCAAGATTAGGTACCCATTCTTATCCCTATACTATAGACCCTCCAGGCTGTATCTTGAACATTGATCTCATACATTTCAAGACTCATAAGGCAGCTTTGAAATTTAGTTTGTTAAATTTAGGATTATTAAGACAAAAAATAGATAAACAGCACAAACAATAAAATTTATTGAATTAACATCTATAACTCTTTTTTTATGACAGCCAATTAATAACATTTTTTATCTACAAGTTTTAGGGCATAAACCCAACATATAAGTCTATTCCTATTATAACTCTTATAAAAAAATCTTTACATTATTTTCTAGGTGAAATAGACCCTTTAATACCTAGTGACATTGCATGCTAACAATAAACTATGATTAATTCAACTCAAGTTTCAGGTTAGTTCTCAGGTAGGAGGTGTTCGATAAACCGTCAACTTAAATACCTCCAGCCTAGACAAAACCTAATCGGTAGAGTTCCCTTATAATCATAGTAATGTTTTTTCTACTTAGTTCATTAAAACTATTCTAAAACTAAGTAAGAAATAATTATAATCCTATTAGAATTAAAATGATCCAAGGTCTAATTAATTTAAATAATTTAAAATTAATTAATTATCCTATGATCCTATGTTTGTATGCAATTTTTTTATTATAGATTGACGGTTTCTAATCATTAATTTAAAAAAAAAATTCAAATTTTAATGATTAACCCTGTAATCATACTCTCTATGGTTTAATTTAATTAACAATCATATTCTGATTAATTAAATAAACCATACTATATGCATTGCATGAAAAATATAACATTTATATTTATATTATGGATGTTTCATCCTCAATGCATCTTTAATTTTCATAATTTTATTAACATGACACTTTATATTAAAGTCAATCATGAAAAACAAACAAGCATGCTCAAGACATTCAATTAAATATAACTTTTATATTTAAACCAAGTAATGTCATGTTTCATGCTTTATTAATTTCATTAATTTAAGATAACAATTACATTAAATTACTCGTGAAATTAAATATATGTCATGCATTAATACCATATATTATAATGCTTATAATATATTAAAATACATTAACATGCTTAACCCATGGTGGGATTTATCTAAATGACATCCATAAAAAATTTAAATAGCCAATGAACCGGTCATTTTGACCCTTAGGATAAAATAAAGTAATTAAATTACAATAATTATGCTAATTTATCTTAAAATAAGCTTTTGCCACTCTAGAATTGGATCAGACCAACTTCAACCACTACGAATCGGACCCCAAAAACGTGAACCAAGATAAAATAGCACAGAACCAGACCCAACCAGCTTGAACTAGACTGAACCAACTTGAACCAAATCCAACATCTTGAACCAAGTCTCTGCTGACATCAGCCCTTCTGCTTCGTACAACGCCATTTCTTTTTTTTTTTTTCCAATTCCTCAGCCTTTGTTCACCAGAATTTTGCAGAATTGATCTTGATCTTCATCCTAAACTCGCAGTTCGTAAATATTATTAACATATTCTATTTATCAATAAAAGTATTATTAAGTATTTTTTTTCAATAAATTGTTATTGATATTGCATTCTATTATAAAAATCCAATAAACGAATTCATGGCTATAATATAAATACTTTAACTTGTATGAAATAAAAGGAGATCAAGTTTTAGTATATAGCCAAAATAGGTCTCTAAGTATATGGATGAGATTGGGTACTTCATCTTGGTGACACTACTGGATGCGATCTATTTTGTATACTAATACAAATGATGTGACCCCAAAATGATTCATGTGGAGACATGTAAGTGGAGGCATCCTATGTAATCAGTTTGCATAAGATCGGACCTCGAAATAGTCACTTTTCTTTATAATGACCGTTTACTGTTAAAACTGACTATTTCAAATTCAATGACCTAGGGAAGCTCGATCTTAATCCTGAGCTAACTATGAACTCCTATCTATTCGGGATTATCCTTTGATCTGCATAGGTGAGAGTAGTCCATTAGCACTGCTCAATAAGCCTCCCATTTTAGGGATAAGACCGGATAGATAGTTGGGGACATATTTTTGCAAGATGAAATTCACTCCTACTCGACTTAGGGTTAGCAGATAGGTTGTTCTCTTAAGCACTGATTCCTAATCTTAAACAATGGGGCCACACCCTATCAGGATCGAGAGGGACATGGTTTATAAGTTGGACTAGTCCGTCTTTTCGAAATCAATTTGATTTTTAATAAATACTCCAAGAGGTATTTGTAGGACTTCTATTAGACATTTGATGTTATAGTTTTGTCGATGAAGTGCATATCAATATTTAATCAATGCTTTTATTGGGGTAACATTCAACATGTGTAATTTGTAATAGTTTTATTCATTTGCTAGAAGGTAGATTCTTTTATTTGTTCTTATCCTGTTTATGATATCATAGATGTCACAATCGATGTTATAAATCATGCATGCATCAATTTTTTGTGTAATATATCTAAATTCTATCATAGATTGCAAATCGTGCATATTAATTTTCTTACATTTGAAATATTTGTTTGAGATATTTTTCAAATTAGTTTATATTTTCTATATCTTGGAATATAATTATTATTTATGAAAAATTAAATTAGAATATTTGTTTCCTTAATTAGATTGCATATTTCTTAATAAGATTGAGTTTCTTTTAAATAAAGATAAGAATCTCTCATATTAATATTAACATTTATATGTTAAAATTAGATTATGATAATATTGTTCTTATTTCATCACACTTTAAATGTATTAAATCAAAATTAAGAGCAAATTTATCCATATTAGAATAACTTAAATATTCAACAATACAAAAATTTCAATTCTAGCATAGGAAACAAAAATTGACTAATTCAACTCCTAAGTTAGTTTCCAGGTAGAGGGTGTTCTTTACGGTCAGCTTAGATACCTCAACCTAGCAAGAACAATCTTTAGACAGAGTTCCCTTAGTCGATTTTTATTTCTAATTCATTAATCTCTTAGTTAGGAGTTAATTTATAAGTGAATTATTAATCTTATTAGAACAAATTTACTTTAAGAAATTAAATATAATCATGCATATTTATTCTCATATTTGAAAAATAAAAGATAATATGTTTTCCAAAATTCAAATGCTTGAAGTGAAAAATCAAATATGATATTAAGTCCTATAAACTTGATTAAAGATTTTGGAAAAGAATATAATATTTTGCCAGAGGAGCAAAATTGATGATTGATATACTTTATTCTCTTATAAATCTTGTAAATCAAAGAGAAGTTTAGTAAATTTGGATGCTATATGTTGTAGTAGATATTATAGATATCGTATTTGGTCCGGCTCGATTTTTTAAAAAATATGTTTTATTTTATTTCTTTTGTTAATGAGGTTTTTAAAAAATCTAAAAGGATATATATATATATATATATAGAGAGAAATAAAAGAAAGTAAAAAAAACATTAAATAAAAATATTTTTATTTTTATTTTTTTTCCATTCTTCCTTATTCCCCATTCCTCTCGCATTCTTCCTATTCTTCCCCTTTTCTCTCCTTCTCTCTCATTTTTATCCTCCATTTTATCAACTCTCTCTAAGCTAATTTAAGCATTACTATGACTTATAAAAATGGAACATAATACATTTTGGAGGCAAAAGAACACATGGAAAAGAGACTTAGGTAAAGTGAAGGGAATTGAGGAATTATTATACACGTTGAAAATAGAGAAAGGAGAGGATTATAGAGATTTAAGAAATAAATTGAAGATGAGACGAGAAGAGAGTTTAGGTGGAGACATTTTAGAGAAACGAGTAGAAGAAAATTATAGTAAATGTCTAATATTTCAACGATATCCATCACAATGTAAACTGCGGCAAGATCCCCATCGATACACATGACTTCCAACGAACGACGTGCATGTTAGATTTCGACGAACCCAAAGCTGCAACCCACTTGCAAAGGGAAGAATAAAAGAAGGAGAGGAGAAGGAAAGAAACAGGAAAGGGTGGAAGAAGAAAAAAGATTCATAGCGGAGGACAGAAGAAAAGGTATAGTGTGGTGGGTCCTTTTTTTTTTTTTTATCATTTTAGTTTTTTTCTTTTGTTTATTTATTCTCCAAAATATTCCTTCTTTAAATGGATTTTAAAATCCAATTTGATATCAATTTGAAATTTTTCATAAAGTTTGTTTCAATTTTTCTAAAGGTTTTAAAATTGGTTTTATTAAAAAACATCAATCGATTTTAGTCACAATTGGAGTTTCAATTAGTTTTACAAATAAATTCTATAGAATTCCCAAATAAAACTTATTTGGATTTAATTTAAAATTTTCTAATTAGCTTCGATAATTTTTTTCAAATTTCAATTTAATCTTCAATTTAGAGTTCTAAAAAAGAATTCCAATATCACTTTGGTGTCCAACCCTTCAATTTGACTAAAATGAATTTGGAATCATTTCAATTATGAGTTTCTAAAACTTCTCGATTTCAAATTTAATTTTATATTTTCATAAATGAATTTTAACTTGATTTTAATTCACATCTGTCAATTGAATTTCAATTTCATTCAAGTTTAATTTTCAAATTTTAAATTTGTTTTAAGTTGAATTTCCTAAATAAAATTCAATTTGATTTAAATGATTTTGAAGCATTTCAATTTAGAATTTCTAAAAGCAACCTCAATTTGACCTTTAATTTGAATATTTCATAAATGATTTTTAAATTGGTTTTAATTCAAAGAATTTCATTCAAATTTTAACTTTCTAAATGAAGCTCCAATTGGATTTTCACTTTGGTTTCAAAATAAATGTCATTTTTCATTTGAAGGGCTAACACTACTCATAAGGATCGATTCATATTTTATCTCTAAAATGTGCTTTGATCCACTTGAGACATTTTTTTAACTATCATGTTAATCCTATGACAGAGTTGAGATTGTTAAATATCTCAAATTCTTAAGGTAAATGTTTTTCTAATTGGGAAATTTCAACATCGACATGATAATAAACGAATGGACGTTTGTCCACTCACAAAGTGTTAACTTTACTTTATTATTTAAAGCTAGAGTGAGATTTAGTGAGACATTGTCTACATTTATTTGGACATTTAGGTGTTAATGAAATGTTCATCTTCTAAATTGTATTTCAGAAATAATATAAAGTTTGACAACGAATTTTAAATAAAAATTAACTATATGCAATAAGTTCTGTTTATGCTGAGGTACTTAAGTTGACCGTTAGGGAATACTTCTACCTGGGAACTATTCATTAGTTATATTTTATTTAATTTCATTAAAAGTTTTTTAATAAAAATTTTTAATAATTTTTTTTTTACAAATAAGGATCATTTTTATAAGATAAATTGGATAACAAAAATGAGTTGTTTTTAAACGAGTGTTGTAGGGTGCTAACGCTCAACGACTCCCAAACCTAACTTCAATTAAGTAGACCACATTTTTTCCTTTCAAAAATAGGTGACCAATCACATCTATAATGATTGGCAACGACTCCAAACCTTTCTCCTCAAAAGAGACCCTTAAGAAAGAAAGTCGGCCGCTCCATGTCACGATGACGTTGTGACAGATATCATCTAGAAAGAGTGATAATAAGAATAATATATGGTATTTATGTACTATATATATTACCTTCCCTGGGAAATGCATATAAAAAAGTTATGTTATTTCTTCTAAATTGTTTTCACACATATTTATGTAGTTGAAATACATGCAACAATAAACTTGAAGTTCATTGATCAAAATATATTTTTCTTTAACATGATGAGTCCTTTTAGATCAATAGTGAAAATAATTATTAGAAATATACATTGATATCCATTGCGGAACTAGAAGATTCTTCCATATAATAAACTGTCAGGGTGTCTTGTTTTTAAAAGATTAATTATCAAAATCTCACTAGCTAAAAGTAAAATTGAACCCCTCCTATTTTTTGAACAGGTTCATTATTGTATATCCGAATTTATTAATCCATCAAGTGAACTATTTCAATATTTTATTATTTTTATTGGTTCATCTAGTTGATGGTCACATATATACTTATTATTTTATTTTGATAATGCTAGTGAGTTTGCATCACAATGTAGTTTATGTTCAAATAGTAAAGCTTCTAAATCTGTATGAGATCTTGTTATTGTATATGTTACAAGCCAATGGCTTATAAGATTATGGCCAAAAGCCAAATATTTAATGAGTAGTATGTGTTTAAATTGTTCCACAACAATAATTAGGATGATGGGGTAATTAAAATGAGTCCTCAAAAGAGGTTATAAATCTCCGTTGAAATTGATTTCACATCAACCAATTTCAAATATGAAAAGTTCTGAACATGATGGTTCACTTTAATGTGTTGGAGATGAATGAGTCTGACATTAATGAAGTCAGTTAAGTTAGCTTCATCCTGGAAACTTTACCTGAAAGTTTCCTGCAATTTCGTAGCAATATTGTTATGAACAAATTTGACTACAATTTGACCACCCTACTCAATGAGTTGTAGACTTATCAGTCATTGATGAAAGTCAAGGAACAGAAAAACAAGGGTGAGACAAATGCTGCCTCGTCCTCCAAGAAGTTCTATAGAGGTTCGTCCTTTAGAATTAAGTATGCACCTTCTTCTTCTGGCACCAAAAAGTGGAAGAAGAAGAAGGGAGGCCAAGGGAAGGCTGTGAAACCCAGATCTCAATTTCTCTACTTAAGCAAGTAATTAAGGGAATTAAGTTAAATCCTATGTTGAAGAGAAGGAAAATTCTAAGTGTTAGATTGATTTTCCTTGAGTAGCTTTGGGTTGAGCCTTAACTAGGAAAAATTTGGCTAAGTGTGAAGTCAAAAGAAACCATGCGTTTGGTGTTAGGAAACATTAACGTATGAGGCTAAGTTTGTAAAGGTTAAAAGAAATTAAGCCTTAATGCCAAGGACAACCATGCGTTGAGTTTATGAAGTTTGTCCAATCGTTGGCATGACAAGGGACGCATGTTAGCCGAAGCATTGGCAAGAGGCACTGCCCAAAGGTTGCTCATGCATTGGGTTGATAAGAGACTGCATGAGCGAGAGTGAGAGGACTAGATAATGAGTGCAAGGTGTTAGGCGTTGGAGTGATGCGCGCGGACAATCGTGTAGCTATGTGCGGCACTAAACGATGCGCTAGATGATAGCACTAGACGATAGCGCTAAATGATGAGCGTAAGCGCTAGCCGATACGTAAAACGCTAGACAATAAGTGAAGTGCTAGACGATGGGCATTGCACGATAGGTGAAATGATAGACGATGGCACTACACGATAAACGGACGCGTTAGATGATGGGTGTGATGTGTTAGACGATAGGCGTCGGTGCTACACAATGAGTGACAGTGAGATCGCTAACAATGAGATACACAATGAACAACAGCGATATCGTTAGCAGCGAGAGATCACTAAATGATGAACTATATGATAGGTGCAAGCTCTATGCGATGGGCTATGCGCTGAACGATAAGCAGCAGTGAGATCGTTAACAACGAGAGATCACTAGACAATTGAGCTATGCGATAGAGCGTAAGTGCTATGCGATGGGCACAAGCGCTAGACGATTGGCAACAACGAGAGGATTGGATGATGAACGACAGCGAGAGAGTTGGATGATGAGCGAAAACGAGAGAATAACTAAACGATAGAGCTATGTGATGGGTGCAAGAGCTATACGATGAACTAGACGATGGACTAAGTGTTTATGCGTTGTTGGGGCTTGTGTTACACAAGGCTGATGGATTCACCTGGACAGTTGGCTATATCGAGAAGAGGTTGAGCTTGAATTAGTAGGAGGTGAACAAATAGAGTTTCATGCAAGGAAGACTTATGCATGAGGAAGACAACTCAAACTTCATGCAAGTAGGTGAATAAAATGGAAGTAGGTGAATGGCAAGGAAGTAGGTGGTGGCAAAGCATGGTGCAAACACTCCAAAAGTTTCTAAAGTAGGAGGTGTCTTGCGTTGGAAGCCTTAAGAAATGAGAAGGATTGGTTCCTAAGGCTTATAAATACCAACACAAGTCTTTTTTTCAATTCATCACAAATCCTCTTCAAAGTTTATTAGGAAGAGTGTTTGAGAGTAGTTTCGGAGGAAACCATACGTTGATCAAGAGGTTCTAAGAGGAGGAGATGCGGTCGGATAGTGAGGTCTGGAAATAGCATCAACTTGGGACGAGGAGTTCTCCCATACTACTTATGTGTTTTGAGTGATTTGAAAGCCACCTGAAATCTCTGAGAGTCTAGTTTTCAAGGTAGGGTTGCTAGAGAAGAAGCTCCAAGGAATCAGGCTGGAAAGTGAGGAAAAGACAAAAGGGTCGAGTTCTCGGGTGAGCTTGAGCCAGTCTTGATGTCTTAAGGATTCTAGCCAAACCACAAGAAGTGTATGAGCTGAGATTTTAAGTAAGCTTCCCGAGGCATTTTAGAGCATGTTTGTATATGGAAGTATCTCGAAATAAGGCTTGTAACTATGAGTAATCTGAGCTTAAATTTGAATACGGAATTTAGGATTCAAAAGGAGCCGAGGAAACCAGGAACTTCTAGAGAGGAAGACTCTTACCTGAACAAGGTGAGTGGTAATTTCTTTTAAGTCTTAAGCATATATTTTAGAATATATGTATATGCTTATGTTGTAAATGATTAATTAGAATAGTATGAGATATGTGAACGGATGGTCAGGGGTCAATAGACTAAGGTTCTGAGCCCAGAGTAGAACCTCACAAAATGGTCAAGGGACCGAGAGGTCTAGTTCTCGAGCCTGTGAGAGGAACCTTATACAAGATGGTCAAAGGGCCAACAGGCCTAGCTTTTAAGCCCATAAGTGGGGATCTGTGTGCACATAGGAAATATAGGGAACGCAAGAGAGTAAACATTTATGACTAGTAACAGTTTAACTATCTACCGTGTGTGTAGGTAGAGTTTGAGAACATACTCATTATGAGTAGTATCAATTTAACTATCTACCGTGCATGTAGATAGAGTTGAGAATAGACTCATTCAAGGCTGAGGTTTAAGTGTAACCTCGTATTTGTGATATGTTTGTTTTATTATAAATTTAAATAGACTCTAGAAGTTGCTTACCATTCACTGAGCTTCTTGAAGCTCATTCTTTTCTTTCATATTTTTCTTCCCAGGTAGCGAAGAGGAGTTCCAGGGTGTTGCTAAGGTCAAGTTCTGCCACAGCCACAGTCATAGATCCAGGTTTTAGAGTTGTTCATGTAAACTTTGTAGTTAAGCCTGAGAGTTGTATAAACTTTGTACTATTTGTTATAAAATGAGTTTAATCAAACAGTTGTTGTTTACATATTTAGATTGAAGTTTGTTTAGAGTAAAGAGGTTCAGATGGGTAGTAGGTATCACAAAAGGGTGGTATCTATAGTCCTTCACGCCTCCCCTCGGGCTCAGGAGGTAGGCTCAGAGCGGGGTGTGACAAAGGCTAACCCCGTTGTTGCCCAAAAGGGCAAGAAGGGTAAGAAGGCCAAGGTTGTAAAGGGAATCGGTTTCCATTGCAACCAATAGGGGGGCATTGGAAGAGGAACTGTCCCAAATACTTGTAGAAAAGAAGAAAGCCACACAATGTAAATATGATTTACTCGTGTTGGAAACATGTTTAGTAGAGAATGATGATTCAACCTGGATAATCGATTCAGACGCCACTAACCATGTTTGTTGTTCATTTCAAGGAATTAATTCCTAGTGGTAGTGGAAGACTGGTGAGATGACGATACATGTTGAAACTGAACACATAGTCTCAGCTAAGGCAGTGGGAGAATTTCGACTTTGCTTATAGAAATCATTTCTTTTATTAGAAAATATATATGTTTTTTTATTTAAAAAGGAACTTGATTTCTGTAAAGTGATTGTTAGAAGAACATTATTCCTTAAATTTCAATGTAAATCAAGTGTTTATTTGCAAGAATGGTGTACAAATTTGTTTTGCAAATCTCAAAGATAACCTTTATATGCTAAGGCCATTAGCATCAAAGGCCCTCCTAAATACTAAACTGTTTAGAATTGCAATAACTCAAAACAAAAGACAGAAAATTTCTCCTAAAGAAAATGCCCAACTTTGGCACCTAAGGTTAAGTCACAAAAATCTCAATAGGATTGAGAGACTGATTAAGAATGGAATTCTAAGTGAGTTAGCATAAAATTCTCCACCTATATATGAGTCATGCCTTGAGGGCAAAATGACTAAAAGATATTTTACTGGAAACGACCACAGAGCCAAAGGACCCTTGGAACTTGTACATTCGAAACTTTGTGGTCCTATGAATGTGAAGGAAAGATGAGGGTTTAAATATTTCATCAGCTTCATTGATGATTATTTGAGATATGAGTATGATTACTTAATGCAACATGAGTCTGAAGCCCTTGAAAAGTTCAAGGAATACAAGGTTGAAGTTAAGAATGCATTAGGTAAAACAATTAAAACACTCTGATCTAATCGAAGTGAAGAATATATAGATTTGAAATTCCAAGACTATTTGATAGAACATGGAATTGTATCCCAACTCTCAACACTTGATACACCTCAGCAGAATGGTGTATTAGAAAGGAGAAATCGAACCTTGTTGGACATGGTTCAGTCTATGATGAGTTACGCTTGCTTACCTGGTCCATTCTGGGGTAATGCAATACAGACTTCAACCTATATTTTGAATTGTGTTCCATCCATGAATGTTTCTAAAATACCTTTGGAGTTATAGAATGGATGTAAAGGTAGTTTATGCCATTTTAGAATTTGGGTTTGTCCAACACACGTACTTAAGGCTAATCCTAAGAAATTGGAACCTCATTCAAAATTATGCCTATTTGTAGGCTACTCTAAAGGAACGAGGGGTGGTTTCTTCTATGATCCTAAAGATAATAAAGTTTTTGTATCAGCAAACACTACATTTTTAGAAGAGAACCACAGTAGGGAGTAGAAATTGCGCAGTAAGATGGTATTGAATGAATTTTCCAGCGAAACTACTGAATCTTCAACAAGAGTTGTTGAAGAGTAAAGTATGCCAACAAAAGTTGCTGATGTTGGTTCATCTAGTAGGTCACATCCACATCAATCGTTGAGGGAGCCTCGACGTAGTGGAAGGGTTGTGAACTCGCCTATTCATTATGTGGGTTTAACATAAACCCTAGCCCTCATATCTGATGGTGACATTGAGGATTTATTTTCCTATAAGAAGGTAATGGAGGATGTTGACAAAGAGGAATGGATCAAAGATATTGATCTTGAAATGAAGTCTGTGATTCAATTCGGTCTGGGATCTTGTAGATCAACCTGATGGGGTACCTATAGGTTGCAAATGGATCTACAAGAGAAAAATGGGTGTTGATGGTAAGGTGCAAACCTTTAAGGCTAGGTGTGGCAAAGGGTTATACCTAAGTTGAGGGAGGTGACTATCAGAAGACTTTCTCATCTATTTCCATGTTAAAGTCTATCCAAATACTCCTATTTGTTATCGAATATTATGACTATGAGATTTGGCAAATGGATGTCAAGACTGCTTTTTTAATGAAAATCTTAAGAAGACCATCTATATGCAGCAACCCGAGGGATTCATAACCCAAGGTCAAGAGTAAAAGGTTTGCAAGCTCAATCGGTCCATTTATGGACTGAAACAAGCTTCTCGATTTTAGAATATAAGGTTTGATACTATGATTAAATCTTATGGCTTTGACCAAAATGTTGATGAGTCTTGTGTCTACAAGAAAATTATCAACGGTGCAATAACTTTCTTAGTGTTGTACGTAGACGATATCCTACTTATTGGTAATGATGAAGGTTTACTAACTAACATAAAACAGTGATTGGCGGCCCAATTCCAAATGAAAGATTTGGGAGAAGCACAATTTGTTCTGGGCATTCAGATCTTTAGGGATCGAAAGAACAAATCACTAGTGTTGTTTAAGGCACCATATATTGACAAGATGCATGTCAAGTATTCGATGCAAAACTCGAAGAGAGGTTTGCTCCCTTTTAGGCATTAAGTTGCTTTTTCTAAGGAATAGTGTCCTAAGACATCTCAAGAAGTTAAGAAGATGAGACATATCCTCTATGCATCCGCTATTGGCAGCCTGATGTATGTGATGATATGTACTAAACCTAACATCTATTATGCAGTGGAGATAGTCAGTAGATATCAGTCTAATCCAGGATTAAATCACTGGACTGTCGTTAAACCATCCTCATGTAATTTCGGAGAATGAGGGACTACATGCTTGTGTATGTGTGACGTCCCAAATTTTTTAAGGTAAATTAAATTTATTTTATCTTGGGTTAATTGAGGATTTTGATGTTAGAAAAAAAACTAAATTTTATTTTGGATTTAAAAATATGTGATAAGTGATTTGGAGACTTGGAATTAGGTTAATTTTTTAGGTTTATCTTGTTATGGGTTATTTAATTTAATGAGGGAATTAAGGGATTGTAAGGAGAAACAAAAAGAGAAGGAAAAAAAAATTTTACTTGGTTTAATCGGAGGAATTAGGGTTTGTTTGGAAAAGGTGATTTATAATTAATTAGGGTTGAAGTGGCATCGTTATGCGTGCTAAGGAAAAAATTAAAAGGAAATTCTTTTTCTTCTCTTCCTCCCCTTCAGTCGTACGACCGCCCACCCCCTCCCCTGCCCCCTAGTTTTTTCTCCTTTCACTCACATGACGCCCACGCCGCCAGAGAAGTTCAGCCACCAATCTCGCCTTCAACCGTCCACGTCTGCGCGTTGTCGATCCCACGCTAGATCCAATCGCGTGACCTTCGATCATCCACATCTGCCCCGCACGTCGCCCAACCGTTCAAGCTACGCTCGCCAGTCTTATTCGCCACTCGTTCGTGCCAGGCCGTCCGCTCCAAGTCTTTTGTTGTCGCTGCTACTCGGTGTTGAGCCTCATTTGTGATCGGAGTTCTAAGAGAACGAGAGCAGGCTGTCCAGCGGGGTCATTGTGTTTTTGGCGACGATTGGGTAAGCAGTTGGGGGTAGTGTGATGGACTTGTAGTTTAAGAAAAGTGAATGTGAAGCTAAATACTAAATTGCTATGTATTTATGTTCTTGGTTGCACTTAAGGGGAGAGCTTATTGCTTGAATTGAATTATTTTGCACTAGATTTGTGAAGTAAGTTACCTACTACCGGTTTGTCCTCGAATCCAAGTATGTGTTAAAAATTGGTTTGTATGTTGGTTGAAATATTATGTCATGTTTGTTGGACTATTGGAGGGGAGTAAGGAAGCTTATGTTTACATCATGGAATTTCGATATTATATATTGTTGCAGTGTTTGATTGATGGATGAATTGTGAGACTATTCTGAACCTTAAGCATGATTTAAGACTTTGATTGTATGCTTATGTCTATGTGAGACTGATAGTAACTGTTAGTGTTTTTATCATTGAGTCTTCAAGTTCACACTTTATGCCTATATTACAGTGTTCCCTTGGGGTCACCATTTATGTTTATGATGATTTCCCTCCGAGGTCACTATTTATGAAAGCGTGCCTTCGAGTTCGCCTCTTATGCTTATATTTATGCCCATGCCTACGATGTGTATTGTGACTTAGTCCCGATAGGAAGGCTAACAACTCACCTAGGGGGTCTAGTAGTGGGTCGCTTATTGGGTATATTTATGTACTCATCCTTTTCTTTTCATGTTTTCAGGTAAACGTAAAGATAGACCTGCGAATGACAGGAGGGATCCATGACCCGGTCATTGGGACATAATATCGCTTCCACACTTATGTTTTATTTGATAGGATTTGGTTTAGAATTCTAGCATTTTACAACTCATGGTTATTTCATTTATTCATTTGTTGATTCGTTTATTTGCTCAATTTATTCTATATTTGAGTTAGGGCACCTGGATGGTGTTTTCAGGATTTTATTATTGAGCTTTATTTAATGAAATAAAAGTTTTATTTCTTTTATTTAATTATTCTTTGAGAAATTTATTGTCAAACCTATGCATGCATATAGTAGCGTCCTAGAAATATAATAGAAAGTTGGGTTGTTATAGTTGGTATCAGAGCGCTAAGTTTTTAGGTCCTATAGATTGACTTATTAGGTAAGTCCAGATTGTCCCATTGGCCCCAAATGGAGTTTTTTCATTACCAAGTATGTCCCTTAATTTTTTTAAAAAAATCCTTAGGATTGTATGCACCAAACTTTACCTAAATTATGGATGCACTCTGACAAGTTTCTTGTTAGAGTTTTTGAGAAAGCTGATTATGTGGTTTTCAGAAGATGGCACCACAAACAAGATCAAGAGTCGTTTGAGGTAAGAATGTTGTAAAAGAGTAGGACTCGCATGCACAGGAGGACCTCCCACCACCTATGGACCCCTCTGGCTCATCATGGCAAAAGTTAGAGTAAGAAATGGGACTTGAAATTCGACTGTGCCCCTGCAAGAATTGATACCTTCAAAGATCCTGGCAAAGTACACAACCATGGTTGTAGCAATTGGAAATGTCGTTATGAAGGCCGTGGTAGGGCAACTAAAAGACATGTTGATAAGAGTTAAGCTGTGAAAGGCACTTGCTCGAAGTTGGATGTCCGCATGACACACGTGGGGGTAAGCCAAAACGAAGGCAAGTCGCCAGGATCAGTGCATAAGCACAACTCCTCTGTTCTACGCAAGCCAAATCAAACGAGACAAGAGTTGAATTGAATATGGAATGCAATCGAAGTTGGATGGCCGCATGACACACGTGGGGGTAAGCCAAAACGAAGGGCATAACCAGGTTCAACGCCGCATTTGAATAAGTCATCGCAAATTTTTGAAGTATTTTGAACGAACGCATTCTCAAAAGCTAAATGCAAAGTTGTGGTGAATGAATAAAAAGTTTTTGAGCAAAGGCTTAATGGATTTAAACTTAGAAAAGATCTTTTTGAAGAAGTGGCCAAAGTGGAGGAGAGCATTGCGGTGATGGTCAGAGGTGTGTAAATTATATTCTGAGAAGTTGGTCATCGCAAAGGAAAGCAAGAAGGTGAGTCAGAATTTCTTGAGTATAACGCATGCTTGAGGACAAGCATGATTTTAAGTTTGGGGGTGTGATGGCATGCAGAAATGCATGTCATCTTAGGCCTTTTACTTAGAATTATGAAGGTTGTTAAGTAGAATATACGACAATTATGCTAGGAATTCACGAAAAAGTGAGCTTGCGTCGATCAACATAATGAATCTCGGCTAACCCGTTATTATGCGTTCAATGTTCTATTTTTGTATCTAATACAGGAAGTGGACGCAAACGCGAAAACCGGACCACCATATAGACGATCGCATGCGGAGAAATTCTCCATCGCAAAGGCGAAGGCGTCAATCAACGCATGGATGTTGCGGTAATCAGAATCAGAACATCCATCGCATGGGAGTTTTTGTCATTGCATGGATGTTGCCGTATGCGTCCATCGCATGGGAGTTGCGCTCGTTAAGCGATTGCGGTCATCGTGTAGAGTTGCGGTATTAAGCGAATGCGGTCATTGAATGATTGTGGCTACCGATAACGCATACTAATGGGATCAGGAATGAACGCATCAACGCATCTACCTTGAGAAAATCATAAGTTGATGCTAACATTTCACCTACCACGCTGTTAGTGGTAGAGGTTCAAAAAATGACTAATGCGTCGAATGACAGAATCAGAACAGTCCATCGATACTGTCGACGATCCAAGCTCTATAAATAGAAGCCGCTGAGCAGAATTCCAACTTGTTCAGGGATTATCCCTGCAATCCAGGGTTTTCCCTACGATCCAGACAAAATGCGTGAAAAGATGCTTCAGAGTCCTTCACCTCCTTTATCCATTCCAAGTGAGGACTGGAGCCTTCAACCAGAGCTAGATCTCTGGAGAGTCAGCTCTACCGTCCATCCCACTAGCAGCCTTGATGCACATCCGCTGGAAGCAAGTCTTTGATTCTAGTCGGTCATTTCATTTTCTTTTTTTTTCTTATATTGTATTGTATGACATTTTGTGATTAAGGAATTAATACAATTTATTTTCAATGCATTTCTCTGTCTCCTTCGACTCCATCTCCATCTTCTTTGCTTAGTATCTTTACTTTCATTGGAACACTTAGTGAGATTGCTTGGGTATCGCATACTTAGTCATGTAGATTAGGGATATGAAGCATGTAGCAACCTACCGAGAGGTATGCGTTGCGTGAGTGTGAGAGTAACCTTATTTGCTTAGTGTGAAGTTGCGGCAACGCCTGTCTTATAGGCCTAACGCAATGCTTGTCTATGAGTAAAGTCAACAACAATCAACTGCCCGGGAGGGTAAGTAGTTGGTCGCATTAAGCAATGTAAGTCATTGTTCACTAAGGATAGGAACAATCTTAGGTCAGCAAAGTTCATGCGGTTACCTTATTCTATGAGCGCTTCATTCATCATTTAGGCATACTTGGGAGAGTAGTCTAAAACCCAAATCTAAGGTTCGAAAGAGCGGATTGGAATGCATAGGTAAAAATGGGGAACTTAGGGATAAGCTCCATTTGCTATCACACAGCATATGCGCCCTACAGATAAGATATTGCATACATCCAGGAAGTAGAATAAGGTGGTATGCGGCTAGCACGCTCATACGGCGAGAGTTAGTGAGCGGGTTATGGAGGTCTAGGCAGGCATAGGCTTCTCGGCATTATCGCAGATCCACCGCATACGTCCTAGAGTTAGGTTCACGTGTGTGTAGCATGATTGCATGGCTTGTATTGGCTAAGGTTGCCTTTGCGGTCACTCTTAAGGGTTGCAATGAAAACATCTTCGCATTTTATCTATCTTTTCCATTCATTTGTTTCATGTCAAGAGTTGTCGTGTCTCTACCTCTCATGCTGATTCTCATTGCGTTGTCTGTTAGTTAGGAGTAGGAGTAGAATTAGTTTAGCAACCCCTCCAATATTCTTTTATTTAAACTACCGCATGCACATTACCACATTCATTTTGCTACAAGTCCCTGAGTTCGACCTCGGATCACCCGAGAAACTTGCGTTCGCGTTATACTTGGCGTGAGCGCAAGAAAACTTGTGACAGAACGCGTGGTCATCGCATACATTCGTTAACGCATTATCATTCCAACGCATGACCATCGACGCATGACTATTAACGCATATCTTAAGAACATGCATCGCATATTGCGTCCAAGGGATTTTAGTTGAATAATTTGACTTCTAATTTCCCGTTACCAAGTTTTGGTCAAGAGGTTTATTCAAGGGCTTCGAGATGGAGTGTGGGGCATCGTACAGGCATTGGAGCCAACTACCTATGCAAGTAGCCTTTCACAACAGCACGAGTAGGCTGCCCATTAGAGTCTGAATTTTTTAAATCTTAGGCAGTATAACCCACCTCAAGGTAGAAGAGGAAAGTTGATTAGAGAGCATCGAAGCCTCCGCGAAGGGCCAGAACACAGAAAGACCGCTAGAACACATCAAGCAACAAGTTGTTAATTTAGGAGGAGTCAAAAGGGATAGGCTCGTGTGTAAATTGTGTGAAAAGCGTCATTCCGCGTTGTCTGTTGCTTCAGGTGTAACCAAGAAGGATATACAGTTAACCAATGCCCTAGTATAGTTTTGGAGGTCGTAAGGGTCAGCCCCAAAATTCATAGCATGGGAGTTCAAGTTGGCAGCAACAACAAGGCCGAGTTTATCCTATGACTTAACATGAGGCAGATAAATCATACTCAGTGGTGATAGGTACAGTTCCCATTTTAGGGCATTATGCTTATGTATTATATGACTCAGGTTCAACGCATTCGTTCATATCGTTTGTGTTTGTGAAGTATGCTAGTATAGAATTAGAGTCGATGCATTATGTATTGTCAGTTTCTACTCCATCTGGAGATGTTATTTATATGACGCAAAGAGTAAAAGCATGTCAGCTTGTAATAGCAGAGCATATGTTAGATATGACTTTGTTAGTCTTAAATATGGCAGATTTCGATGTTATTCTAGGCATGTATTAGTTAGTTGCCAACCACGCCATCATAGATTGTTTTTGCAAAGAAATGGTGTTTAGTCTGCCTGTGGGAGTTAGTTTTAAGTTCAGAGGAGCTAGAACCAGAGTTTCGTCTAGGGTGGTCTTGAAGGAACTCGTTTTACAGGGAACCTTTGAGCAGAAGCAGATCGTCCAAATCCCATTTTGATTGAAACAAAGCATTTACAGTAGAATAGTACAGATTATGCATCATAACATAAATTACAACACGCTTTCTAATAAGAAACAAAGTTCAAGAGATTATACCTTTGAAGAACTCTTCTTCGCGTTAATCCCTCAAACTAACTCGAACTCCTCGAATAACAAACTCTCCTCGATCAAACAGCAAACAGATCACGAACCAAAGGAGGAAGGACACTACCACTTGGTGACCTTGGTATTCTCAGGGTGAGAACCCAGGAGTGGTGGGCTCTGACCATTTTGATTAGGAGGGTGTTTGGAATTTGGAGGAGGAAGACAATTCAAGGAAGAACAAGCATTGCACAGCAAAGTTTTCTTTAATCATGTAGGCGATGAGGCTATCGTATAGTCTCTGAGTTATTCATATAGAATGTCTTACAAAACATGTAGAACTTTTTTTTTTTTTTTGTTAGGAAAAATAAAATCTTATTTTATTTATCCCAAAAACCACAAAAACCACTTAACTTCCCACTAAGGTGGTTAGAGAGAAAAAGGGGGTAATCATCAAATAATTAATAAAGAAATATGATAACCAACTTATCGTAGTATATTTATAACCTATAGTTTTAATATTGTGTCGTATACAATATAAACTATAGTTCCTTTTCTCTATTTTATGGCATTTAATATAAATTATATTTATATATGATGGAACACGAGACATACGCAGCGGAATTAAGACCTAATTACACTATAATTGCTTTTACTTTAAAAGAAAATAGCATGTAATTTGAAGGGAAAACAGTAAATTAACTTACCTTTGAAGCTCCCGAAAAACGCTTTTCCTCGTTGAATCTCGACCGAACTCTTTTGGACCACCACTAGAGTTGGCCTACTATCCTCTAGACTCAGAACCGAGTTGTGGGACTTAGTAGATGAAGAAAACCGAGAGAGAGAAAGAGATGGAAATTTGGGTTAGGTTTGGGTTTTAGACTTCACTCAAGAAAATGATTTTTCCAGCCAAAATTTAGAATTTTTTTTTTTTGCAAAAATGGCCAAAATTTTTTCAACCAAATTGAAAAACCCAATTTATAGAAAAAAATCATGTAACAATTGCATGAACCAAATCCATAAAAATCCAACACCTATAATCCACTATCTTAATGGGCTTAATGTCTCCACTATAAGCCAACCCCTAGCCCACTATTTTGTTAGTAGAATTATCCAACAAAAGTTTGGATTTTCTCACCAACTATAGTCAAAGGGAAAAATAGTCATTTGGTCAAAGTAAATCTTTGACCAAAAAGTCAACATTTTGACTTTTTATGATTTTTTTCCATGTTGACTGATTTTGACCTCAAGATCATGACTCCGCATTCATTTTCTCGAAATTCAAATCACATTTGAATATAAGGTCGGTCAAAGTTTGACTTTTCAAAGTCAAAAGTCAACTCTTTGACTTTTTACATCTTTGACCAGTTCCATTATTTTCGAGCTTCCGAATATGAACAAATTTATATTCTTGATATTTAAATCACATTTAAATATTAAAGTTGTATCTCTAAACTGAAAAACCGACCATTATATCACATATACTTGTCGGTTTCTCTCTCTTCACCTAATTCGAACAATTCGAATTATTCTATCATACTGTTCTAAGTTTATTCCATATGAGCTAGTAGGGGAACCTAATGGACCTATAGATCATGGGCTCCAACGATCCGAGATTAGCTGGCTAAACTCTTTAGACAGAGCTAATCAACATTCGTTAACTAATGGGTCATTCTACTATAGTCCCGTAGTTGCACTCCCCTCACTATAGATATATTTGTGTCCATTTGATATAACCATGATTAGTAAGCTAAACCTTCACAGGTTGTTCGTAATCTTGGCTGGGTCATAAAAATCATTTTACCCCCAAGACCACCTCTTGCTTCTTAAGTTCCACTGATCCTCTAATGAACAATTGATTTAAGGTCTAACCTATAAACCGAACCCCTCTCGGGCCAAGGAGAGAGTGGGGCCCCTTGTTCAAGACTTGGATTCAATACTAAAGGGAACAACCTATCTACTATCCTTATAACGGGTAGGAGTGAATTCCGTCTTGCACCCTATGTTCCCAGCTATCCACCTGATCTTACCCCTGAAATGGGAGGCTTATTGGGCCAGCGATGATGAGCTACCCTCATTTATGTAGATCTAAGGATAATTCCGAGTGAACATGAGTTCATAGTTAGCTCAGGATTAAGATTAAGTTACCTAAGTCATCAATTAACGAAATAGTCAGTTTTATACATAAAACGGCATTTAGAACGTAAAAAATGACTGTTTCATGATTCAGTCTTATGCAAACTCATTGCATAGAATGCCCCCACTCACATATCTCTATATGAATGATTAAGGATCACATTGTTTGTACAAACTACAAAGTGGGCTGCATCATGGTGTCCTCAGAACAAGGTGTCCAACCTTATTCATATACTATAGACCATTTTGGCTATATATTTAAACTTGATTCACCTTTATCTCACTACATAAAGTTCAAACTACATTAAATAGCCTCAGGACTTTAGTTTATTGGATTCAAGATTACAATTTCAATAACAACTTTATCGAAAAACAAAACAGAATATGTTTATTAATTTACAAACTACGAGTTTTAGGACATAAAATCCAACAATATCAAATTTAACAACTATGAATCTTGAGCTACCAAGGGGACCTTATAGACCTGTAGTTTGAAGCTCCAACCGTACGTGAATAATTAAATAAACTCTTTAATCACATTATCCACCATCTATTAATTGTCGGGCACTCCATTAAAGATCGACAATTGATCTCTTCGCACTATAGATATATTTCTGTGTCCATTAGATATAACCAATCAACAGTACGATGACCCTTCACAAATTGCTCGTAAGTACAGCTAGGCCAAATTACCGTTTTCCCCTTATAGTTACATCTAACTCCTTAAGTACCACTGATCCCTTTAATAAACAATAGATTATAGTCCCACTATGACTAAACCCCTCTCGGGCCAGGAAAGGGTATGGTGCCACATTGTTCAAGACCTGAAATTAGCCATGAAGGGAGCAATTTATCTACTTACTCCTGCTTCAAGGAATGAGAGAATTTCATCTAGTGTATCTGAGTTCTCAGCTCCCCAATAAGAAGAATCGCCAAAATGGTAGGCTTGTTGAGTCGGCGATCTGGCCACTCTCACCCATACAAATCAAAGGACCGCCCTCATAAGCAGAAGTTCACAACTGACTCAGGATTAAGGTCATGTTACCTATGGTCATCTTAGTGAAATGAAAGTCTCTATTATAAATGACGTTATACAACGAGACTAAACATTTCACGGTTCGGTCTTATACAATCTCCTTCGTATAGAATTGTTGGGTTTTATGTCCTAAAAACTCGCAGTTTGTAAAATGATAAAACATTTTCTATAATCAATATACTTGTTATTGATTTCATAAATTGTACGAAAGTCTAAATCCAATAAACTAAGACCCATGACTATTGTATGAGTACTTGAACTTTAGGTGGAGACATGAGAGTGGATCGAAATCGAGTAAATAGTCAAAATGATCTACAATACATGAATGAAGTTGGGTACCTTATTCTGGTAATACAACTGGATGCGGCCTACTTTGTAGTTGTTACAAAGAGTTGTAAAGTGCTACATACGATGTGATCCTAATTTGTACATGTTATGACATGAGGAATGGAGGCGTTCTATGCAATGAGTTTGCATAAGATTAGGACCAAGAAATAAGTCACTCTTACTTTATAACGTTGTTTACTGTTTAAGACTGACTATTGCACCTATATAACCTAGGTTAACTCGATCTTAATCCTAAGCTAGCTATGAACTCTTGTTTGTTCGGGATTATCCTTTGATCTGCAAATGGTGAGAGTAGTCTAACAGCACTGCTCAATAAGCTTACCATTTTGGGGATAAGACCGGATGAATAGTTGGGGACACAACCTTGCAAGATGGAGTTCACGCCTACCCGATTTAGAGATAGGATAAAGTTTATTCTCTCAAGTACTGAATCCAAGTCTTGAACAAGAGGCCCCACCCTCTCACTGGACTGAGAGAGTTTGGTTTGGTGATTGGATCGCAAACCAGTTGTTCATTAGAGGATCAGTAGGGACTTGAGGAATAAGATATAATCTCAAGGTAAAACAGATATTTGACCCAGCCGTTATTATGAACAACCTGTGAAGGGTCGACTTGCTGATTATGGTTAAATCATGTGGACATAATATATCTATAGTGAGGGGAGTGCAACTATGGGCTTTAGTGGAATAACCATTAGTTAACGAATAGGGATTAATTAGTCTAATGAGTTTAGCCAATTAATCTTGGATCGTTGGAGCCCATGATCTGTAGGTCCGCGAGGTCCCCCTATTAGCTCGTAACGAACTAGCTCTAGAATAACGTGATAAGTTAATTTGAAACGTTCAAATTAGAATTAAGGGAATTAGTAATTATATGAGGTATAATTATATGTTTAATTTTAGAATTAAACGGAATAGGAGAATTTATATATTTAAATGTGATTTAAATATATAAAGATGGATATGTGTTAAAATTAATTTAATATTTGATATTAAATTAATTAAGTTTTATTTAATAATTAATTTATGAAATTAATTAAATTTTTATTTTTAAAATAAAAATAGCTTTTTTTAAATCAAATTTTTTATTTTGAGATAAAATTGAAAAAAAAAAAAAACAAAAACACAAAATGGAAAAATGGATTTTTCCATTATCCATCACCTAACTAGCTCACACATATTGCATTGTCTTGCCTTTGTCTTCTCCAAGCACGAGTTGCAACTCATGCAGCTCTTCTCTTTACATGTTGATCTGCAATATAATGAAGAGATTGGATTGAAAATCGGGCATGCAATCAAAAGAGTTTTGAGAGAGAAACTGGTTTGAAGAAAGGTTCTTCAACAAGGTTACTGCAGTGAGCTTTTCTCCTTCATCCCTCGATTCAAGCTTGTTTTGAGTCCCAAAACTCAATCTAAAGCACCAAGATAATAGTGGAGAAGATCTTGAGGTGGTCTACAACAAGATATGTAGAAGATTGCAGCTGGAGAATGAGCTTTGAAGAAGTTCTACAAGAGGTATGTCTTGAAACCCATTTTTCTACAGAAGCATGCTTTATATTATGCCAAAATTAGTTAATTTGAATGCTTAGATGATTCTTGTGCTTTCGCTACTGTTGATACAATCCTACAATTGGTATCAAAGCATCAAATAAGCATTCAATTCGATTTAATTTTGGTTTCATGGGTGTTTTATATGAGAAATATAAAACTGGTACAAATATGGTTTTCTGAGTTTTGGCTATTTAATTCTCTTTAATTTCTCATTTAAATTTGTAATTGGATCTTTCTTGATGAGCTTTAATGTGTTCCCAAGAGTCTGTAATTTATTTGGAGTCATTAGAGTTGAAATTAAGCTGTAAATCGAAGAAACAAGCAAAGAGGCAGAGTTGTAGTTTCAGAAAATCAGCCTCTGTTCTTATTGTCGTTGTGGTTCCAGTTGCTAAACGATCGTCTAGCTCCAGACGCTACACGATGTGAAGAAAAGCTAGACGATCATATAGCAATGGGCGCTAGTCGTTGTGATGTTGAACTCTAGACGATCGTGTACCTACGAGAGTTAAACGATGCATCCAATTTGCTATACGATAGCATTAATCGATCCTTTAGCTTTGGCGTGAGAAATAAACGATACATTGAATTTACTATACGATGGTACTATACAATCGTTTAGCAACGATGCGTACTAAGCGATGCAATGAAGTGTTATGCGATAGCGCTAAGCGGTCGTTTAGATACGGAGCTAAGCAATCGTGTAGACGAAGTGCTAAGCGATGCGTTGAAGTTTCTATGCAATGAAACTAAACAAATCGCTTACCTATGATGTTGAACAACATGATGATGCTATACGATGGAGCTAAGCGATCGTTTAGCTACGACAGATACTAAAACGATGACATGCAATGCTAGACGATGGTGTTAAGCGATTCGATGAAGAGCTATACGATAGCCTTGAGCGATCGCTTACTACGATCGTTTATCTTTGATCGGTAGCTAAACGATGCGTTGAGTTGTTATGCGATAGCACTACACAATCGTTTACCACTATGAAGAAGCTAGGCGATGGAACGAGTTTCTATGTGATAGCACTACACGATCGCATACCTTCGTGTGGCAGCTAGGCGATGCGTTGAAAGCTATACGATGGCATTAAACGATCGTTTACCTTTTGCTCTGCTAAAAAATCAAGGATTTACTAAATGATCTGGAAAAATGCTAGATGATGGTCGTCATTGCTAAACGATGAGACTTAGTGAGATGTTGAACATGTGCAAGGGCTGCCGGTTCGACCGGTTCTCTTGTGGTCTGATCAGTTCAGCTTCAAATGGTTCTTGGCTGGTCCGGTTCAGACGATTCGGGTCCGGTTCAAGCTACTTGAGTTCGTTTTGAAGCGATTCAAGTAGTCCGGGAGCAGTTTGGAAGCTGTTTTTGTAATAATTAGGTTTTGTTTGCTTGTTTTTTGCCAAAACTAAAACCATATCAGTCTGTGTTTAATTATTTATGCATTTGATGTAATTTATAATTAAATAAATCTTGTATGTGCATATAGTATGTCATTTAGATTAAAAATCCCACCATAGGAAGCATGTTACATACATTGAAAGTATGTTATAATTGTTATAATATATAGTATGCATGTTAGGGTTTCTAGTATTTAATATAAATGTTATATTAAATGTTGAATGCCTCATGTATATTATGGATGTTTAGCATGTCTAAAGCTTTATAAGTTGTTATAAAATTGGGTTAGATATTTAAAATCCATAAACAACAGTTGCATGCTCACGTAGGTTGACCACCTGTTTTAATTGTTAAAACTTATAAAATCTAGGTTACAAACTCAACCGGTATATAATTCTGTCTAAGGTTGGGGGTACTTAAGTTGACAGCTTATGAAACACCTCCGACCTGGGGATTATGACCAAATAATTAAGCGTTGGTAACCAGTTTTATAAGCATATGTGAGTGATATGAGGTAATAAAATGGTTTATCACCTAGACATCGTAGGTTAAAATCCAATTATAAGAGTTATACTTGGATAAACTACATAGACTTAGGATTGTTTTATTAGCCGGAAAAGAACCTAAGTATAAATCTACCCAAAATAGAACACTTCAGTGGAAGATTAACAATATATTTGATATATAGTTATTAGCTCTCACGTCTTCAAGAGTTCACACCATGAGATCCATGCTCGGCTTCTTGTTGATGTTATCTCGACTGCTTCATACAGAAAGTGTTTGCATGGGTCAATAACAAGGTGAATGAGGGAAGTGGTTCATAGTAAGTGGGTGAAGGAAATGTGTCAACATTTTCCTAAGGTTTCCTCCATTAGTTTAAACCGTGAGATTCCTATGTTGCGTCTACTGTCGTTTTTATGTAGCACTAGCTAATCGTTAACCACGGCGATCCCTGCGGAGGGTTGTAACATAGGATTCGAAACAACTCAGGCTTCAGTAAAATGAATAGGGTTTTATAGTTTCGTCTTAGATATTGTCTTCTATTTCAGAGGCAAATTCATACCGTTCTATAAAATCTGAAAATGGCGGGTCACACTTACAAGAATTACTAAGTTGTTAGTAAAGATCTTGACCGAAACGATAACTAAACGACTATGGGAATAAGAGTTATTACGGGGATAGTGTTTGGTCAAAATTATTTGCTTTTAGTGAAGGAATATCTTACTGCCCTACAGTAGCACATATTCTAACTCATTAAAATCTCCTTGCAAATAAATAATGGTTATGGGTACATTATTACATTTCGCTAAAACTTGATTTTGGATTTAGTTACAATTTGCTAATTAGAATTTGTTTGAATTTTATCAGCATGTCGAATTCTAGAATACTGTCTTCCGATGTACATAACAGTAAAATCAAATCAACAAACAAATTACTAGTGGTTGATTATACCAAAAGAGTTTTAACAGAGGATTGTCTTCTATCTCCCATCTCATCTGAAATTATGAATTAAGATATCCCTAAGATTGCATTCTATTCTAGATATGGACTTCATTGTAATGTCGTTTGGTTTGACCAACACTCCAGCAGTGTTCATGGACTTGATGAACAGAGTGTTTGGGGATTTCCTTGACACCTTATAATTGTTTTCATCGGTGATATTTTAATCTATTCCAAGACAGAAGCAGAGCACGAGGAGCATCTTCGGAATGTCCTAGGAACTTTGAAGGAGAATAAGTTGTATGCTAAATTCTCAAAGTGTGTTCTGGCTTCGTAAGGTGTTCTTTCTTGGCCACGTGGTATCAAAGGACAGAGTTTCTATGGACCCAGCAAATATTGAGACGGTTACGAGTTGGCCCTATCCTACGACAGTCAGTGAGGTGCACAGTTTCCTAGGGTTGGCTAGTTATTATCGTCGATTTGTAGAGAATTTCTCCCGCATAGCCACCCCTCTGACTCAGTTGACCAGGCAAGGAGCTTCGTTTGTTTGAAGCAAAGCCTGTAAGGACAGCTTCCAAAACCTCAAGCAGAAGTTAGTTTCTGCATCAGTTCTTATAGTACCAAAGGGCTCCAAAAGTCTTGTAATTTACAATGATGCTTCTAAGAAAGGGTTGGGTTGTATGGTTATGCAACACGGTAAAGTGATTGCCTATGCCTCCTGCCAGTTGAAGAACCATGAGCGAAACTATCCTACTCATGACTTAGAACTAGCAGCAGTGGTTTTTGTCTTGAAAATCTGAAGGCACTATTTGTATGGGGAGAAGATTCAAATTTTCACTGATGATAAGAGTTTGAAAAACTTCTTCACCTATAATGAGTTAAACATGAGACTGTTGAGATTGAATCCCAGAGCAAAAGCGTGTGAATGTCTTACATCTCGTGAATCAATTTTACATAAACAAAACAATAAACAAAAACAGAATAAACGTAGAAACAACATGTAAATAGCATGATGTAGGGAAAGGTTATAACCATACTCACCTTTGTAGATTCCTAAGCTCTAAGAACAATCTTCTTGATGTTCTAACGAACGTCTCCTCCAACGATCTTGAACACGAAAGTTTTCTCGAACAAACTCAAATACGATCACGAGAGTAACCTTATTATTCTCAAGGATTCCAATAGAAGGATAGGTGGTATCCAACTATTGGAAGATAGTGAGGAAGAAATTTTTTTGGGAGAGTAGAGAAGATTTCTTGCTTAGGAAAAAAAATTATACAATGAATGCTTGTAATTCTATTGTATGTTTTGTGTGTCCCCAAAAGGGCCATAAGGAATACTTTATAGAGAAGGGTCAACTCCTTTTCCTAGTCTTTTTCCGATTTTTCCTTGTGCACAATTAATTAAATAATATTTATTTAATTAATTAGCACATTAATTAGATAACTATGTATACATTAAATATAATTTAACGTGTATATATATATATATATTTAATTATAATAAACATCATATGTACATGTGCAACACCTCTTTATTAGTTCATCTTTTTATAAATCTAATTTACTTGAATTAATTATTTGAGTCTCATTTAAATGTTTCTTTCCATCTTAATTTGAATTATAGATCACATCCATAATCAATTACATATTAATCATATTAATATACAATTTTCTCAAATTTATTTGAACAATTTGAATCATCCCTCTTTAATATCCTTTAGTGAGCTAACAAGAGTACCTGGTGAACCTACAGATCAAAAGCTCTAACGATATGAAATTAATTGGCTAAACTCATTAACTAAGTTCAATATTCGTTAACTGTGGGTACACTTCACTAAAATCCTACAGTTGCACTCTTCTCACTACAGATATATTTCCGTGTCCACGAATATAGACCAATAGCAGAAAATTAGTCCTTCATGAGTGTTCATTACTCCAACTAGGTCAAATTATCGTATTACCTTTGGGTTACCTCTGACTTCTTAAATACCAGTGCTCCACTAATGAATAGCTAGTTTATGGTCCAACCAATAAACATAAACCCCTTTTAGGCCAAATAGAGGGTAGATGTTTTGTTCAAGTCCCGGAGACGCCACTTAAGGGAACACTCATCTACTTACCCTGAAGACGGGAAGGAGTGAATTCCATCCTGTATTATTATGTTTCTAGCTCCCCACTTGGTCTTGTCCCCAAAATGGTAGGCATATTGAGTTGGCGAACTGGCCACCCTCACCCATACAAATCAAAGGACAATCCCTCTTGAATAGGAGTTCATAATATACTCAGGATTAAGAAGTTGCCTAGGTCATCCTATTAAAATAGGAACCTAACTAGTCAACGATGTTACATCTAGTGGTTAATATTTCACGATCCTATCTTATGCAAACTCAATGCATAGGATAACCCCACTCGCGTGTTACCTACACGAATGCATTGGATTATTACGTTTGCATCAAATGCAAAGTGGATCATATCCATAGTGTCACCAGGATGATGTACCCAGCCTTATCCCTATACTATAGACCCTTTAGGTCGTATCCTGAACAATGATCCATGTATGTCTCCATATACAGTTCAAGACTCAAAAGGCAGCTTGGATGTTAATTTATTGGATTTAGAGTTATTAAGACAAAATAGAAAACAAGGACAAAATAGAAAACAACACAATAACATTTGTTGAATTAACATCTATAACTCTTTATTGATAACGGTCAATTAATAGCATTTACTATCTACGAGTTTTAGGACATAAAACCTAACAAATTCCAACTTGGACTAAAACTTTAGTCAGCAAGTTGTACATGATATCATAATCCAAAATGCGGGATTATGGTAAATAAATACAATAAACTAGGGCATTCATATACCCATTACACATATTCCACTTGTCGTAGATTATACGATGTACATGTCTCGTAGACCTAGATTCTCTAGATTGAAATAATGATATATCATGCACAGAATCAATAGGCACTTGAACTACATTTGATTTGAGTTTTAAGCATGTTGTTCATATGATATTCAGAAGAAGGGTTGAAACACATAATATCTTTGAAGATTTCCTTCACAAATTCAGCTGAAATCCACAAGATAAAGGCACTACCACCGAGATCTTCTCTACTATGCTCAAGTTGGAACGTGTGGTGGAAACACTAAATCAAGTTGAATTGATGAAGAACAAGTGAGAGGTATGTAGGGTTTTTAGGTTATCACTTCAGCAAGTATAACTCATATTCCTTCTTTATTCTTCATGCATGGAGCTTCTATATATAGGTAGAATTCATTCAAATATACATAGTTGCATGAAGAGAAGCTCCAACTTGAAGATCATCATCAACTGAAAATGGATTTTGGTGACTATCCAACATAATGTGGATAGTGGATTTTTCCCAAAAATTGGAAAAATCCACTAACCTAAAATGATTTCAAAAATCATTTTTATTTATTTATTTTAAATTAGTTTTAGAAAATTAATTCAAAATTAAACTATTTTAATCTTTTATTTAATTAATTGTAATATCTAAATATTAAATTAATAAAATATCAATATCACCAATAAATCAATTTTATTTAAATCATAATTTAAATATTAATTGATTTTCCATTTTCGTTTAATTTCAATTAAATTAAACGTTTATAATTGTATCATATACAATCAATCGAAAACCCCTAAAATTTGATTTTGAACATTTCAAATTCATAACCCTAATTTCATACATCAATATTCAATTCGTTATTCCAATTTAATGAGCTAGTAGAGGGACCTAATGAACTTACAAATCATGAACTCCAATGATCTGTAATTAATTCGTTAAAACTCTTTAATCGAATTAATTACTATTCATTAACTATCGAGACACACCACTGTAGCTCGATAGTTGCACTCTCCTCACTGTAGATACATTTCTTCCATATAAACCATAATCAATAAGTGGATCCTTCACAGGTTGTTCGTAATTACAACTAGGTCAAAATTACTGTTTTACCCTGTAAATACATCTTGTTCCTTAAGTTCCCACTGACCTTCCAATGAACAATTTTGATTCATAATACTACTTATAAATCATGTCCTTCTCAATCATGAGAAGACATGGCTTCGATTGTTCAAGACCTGGAATTAGCACTTAAGAGAACAACCTATCTTCTAACCCTAAAATGGATAGAAGTGAATTCCATCTTGAAGGGCTATGTTCCCAACTATCCATCTGGTCTTATCCCCAAAATGGAAGGCTTATTAAGCAGTGTTGTTGGACTACCCTCACCCATGAAGATCAAAGGATAATCCCGAATATACAAGAGTTCATAGCTAGCTTAGGATTAAGATCGAGCTATCCTAAATTACATAAGTATGAAATAGTCAGTTTTAACAGTAAACAATCGTTATAAAGAAAAATGACTATTTCTTAGTCCAGTCTATATACAAACTCACAGTAAAATGTGATGGGTAAGTCCTCATTGCACAATATTCCCTATCAAATGATACTTCCTCTCAATATGCTTTTCTCGTTTGTGACTGCGAGGTTCTTTAGAGTTCGCTACTGCCCTACTATTGTCACAGTATAATGTGATGGGTAAGTCCACATTTGGAACTACTTCCAAATCGCTTAGGAACTTCCTGAGCCAAACTTTTTCCTTTGTTGCTTCACAATAAGCTACATACTTAGCTTCCATAATGGAATCTACGATGCATCCTTGCTTGATGGATGCCATACTACAGCTCCTCCGTTCAGGGTAAACACTGATCCTAAAGTGGATTTCCTAGAATCCTTATCAGTTCAAAAATCAAAGTCGGTGTGTCCTATAAGGATCAATCCTTAGCTCCCAAGTACATACTGTGCCTCTCCCAAATATTTCATTTGGAATTGGGCTGCCAGACAATCTTTAATGTCAGTAAGGTACCCTACATCATTTTCTATAAGTAGAATATCATCCACACAAAATACTAAGAAAGCTACTTCACCGTTGATGATTTTCTTATAGATACTAAAGGAAATCAGACATAAGGATTTCCAGGAGCAACAGAATGATCGTTCTAAATTTCATTTGTATATGAACATACATCTCATGCTTAAAACATTAGCATAAACATTTAGGGTTTAAGCCAAAAAACATGTCAAACAACTTTTCATAAATCATTTGAAGCTCAGATTACTCATCATTCTAGACCTTATTTCGAGACACTTCCTTCTATAAATATGTTTATAAATGTCTTAACTTAACAATTATAATCAAGAAACGGAAATATACAGGCTATGCACAACACGAAATTACAGCATGCTTTTAATAAGATCAAAGGAAAGATTATCATACCTTTGAAGATTCATCTTCAAACACCTTCGATCATGGACGCTCAATCAATCAACAAGACTGCAACACACGAACGCTCGTACACTACAACCACAACACAGCACAACTACAGCAAACTTGAACATAGCGATCTCCAAGATCACGAACACCATGAACAAACTCCAAAAATCTCGAACTATGTCGAGTTGAGTACGACACCACCAAAATGGCTACCTTGGTATTCTCGGTGTGAGAATTCAGACGTGTGAGCTCTATGTGGACTTGGTTTGAAGATGAGACTGGAGGAAGAACAATCGTGTAAACGATTGAACAAGTGGGAGATGACAAAGGTCTATCGAATAAACGATGCCCAATCGTTTAGAAGAAGCTCCGCGATCATTTAGCTATCGCCAGTTGAGTGAATATCGTGTAGAGTCACTCCACGATCGTCTAGTCTCTCTTTAGTTGTCGTTTAGTAAATCTAATTCACTTGACAACCAACCATGAGTAATTTTTTAGAGTGAAAAAACTCTTGCAACAACTTCTAAATTTAGAAAAACATTTTTCCTTTTTATCTCATGGTTATCAAGAAATCACCAATAACCTCCCACTCAATTGGTTATTACAGAAAAATAGATAATTATCCAATAATTAATATTATTATAAATATATATAATAACCAACTTACCATACTATATTTATAACCTATAGTTTTAATATTTCATCTCATGAAACATATAAATCATAGCTCTTTTTCTATTTCATGATACTTAATGTAAATCTCATTTACATTAATCCTCCACTTGATCTATTTTATACACCATACCGATCATATCATATATAATCGAATTACCTCTTGTCAATTTGAACATTTCAAATCAACACCAAGAACTGATTCTCAATTTGAATCCATTGAGCTACCAAGGAGATCTTATGCACTTGTAGCTCAAAGCTCCAACAGTATGTGAATAGCTGACTAAACTCTTTAGTCATGGGATCCACCATCTGTTAACTGCCAAGCACTCCACTAAAGACCGACAGCTGAACTCTCCTTACCACAGATATGTTATGTGTCCATCTTAACTAATCAATAATGTGACAACCCTTCACAGATGGCTCGTAAGTACAACTTGGCCAATAATCGTTATGCCCCTGTAGTTACATCTAACTCCTTAAGTACCACTGAATTCTCTAATGAACATAAGTCATAGTCCTACTATGACTAAGTCCTCTCTTCCAAAGAGAAGTTGTGGCCACTATGTTCAAGCCCCAGAATCAGCTCTTAAGGGAGCAATCTTCCTACTTATCCTTGCTTCGGGAAAGGAGTGAATTTCATCTTGTGTATTAAGTTCCCAGCTCCTAAATCAGACAAGACCCCAAAAAGGTAGACATGTTGAGTTGGCAATCTAGCCACTCTCACCTATACTAATCAAAGGACCGCCCTCAAAGGGAGGAGTTCCTAAAACACTCAGGATTGAGGTCATGTCACCTATGGTCGTTTAGGTGAGATGTAAGTCTTCAGTATCAACGGCTACATACAAAGACTATTCATTTCGTGGTCCAGTCTTATACAAGCTCTTTGTATAGGACACCCTCGCTCGCATGTCTCTACATGAATGGTCATGATCTACCATCTGTAGTAGTTCACAACATTTGCAAACCTCTACAAAGCGAGTTGTATCCATAGTGTCACCAAGATCAGGTATCCCTTCTTAATCCTTATACTACAGACCTATTTAGGTTATCACTTAAGGCATGATTCACTTATATATCTCATATACATGTTTAAGTTTACATACAATAACCATGGAGCTTTTTTTATTGGATATAAGAAAATTTCAAATAAAATAACTTTTATTTTATTCATAATAATGTGTATAGATCACAAACTACGAGACTCTGGGTGAACTAGGACACCAATCCTAACAGATACAAGGTTCATCAACATTTTGATTTGATCACTATATTAAATATAATGTTCCAAGATCTGGATGTCTATTTCAATCCATAAATAAATCGATTCAGCTTGCAAACTTTTTGCTTCCTGACCTCAGGCTATGAACCCTCCGGGCTAAAACATAAAGATAGTGAATTTTCAATGTCCTTGGATCATGGTCTTCTGTATCAAGGACGTTTATGCATACCTACAGATAATGGCCCTAAGAGCGAATTGTTGGCAGAAGCTCATAGCTCCCCGTTCTCGATACATCCTGACAGTACCAAGATATATCAAGATTTGAAGCAATATTACTGGTGTTCAATATGAAATAGGAGATAACTTATTATGTCAGCAAATTTTAGTCCGTTAGCAGGTGAAGGCCCCGAGGTAGAAGCCAACGAGTTTATTACAACCATTGAATGTATCATAATGGAAATGGGAGAATGCATCCATGAATTTCATTATGGGTTTGCCCAGGACAGTGAAAGGTTTTTCAATGATATGGGTTGTAAGGACAGACTCACTAAGGTGGCGTTTCATTCAAGGGAAGCCCACATATTCGGTGAACAAGTGAACTCAATTGTACATGAAGGAGTAATAAGATTACATGGTGTGCCAATGTCGATTGTATTCGACAAAGACCATCGCTTTACCTCCAGTTTTTGGAAGAGCCTCCAGGTAGCATTGAGGACACGGTTGAACTTCAGTACAGCCTTCCACCGCCAGACAGATGGGAAAACAGGGCACTTGAACAAGATGTCGGAGGATATATTGTGCCCTTATGCGTTGGAGTTTTCAGAGAGGTGGGACTCTCACTTGTATTTGGTAGAGTTTGCGTATAATAACCGTTATCAGGCTACCATTGGCATGTTGCCATTTGAAGCTCTGTACGGTAAGGGTTGCAAGTCTCCTGTTTGATAGGATGAGGTTGGTAAAAGAAAGTTGGTGGAAACTAAGCTAGTGGAGATGACAAATGAAGCCATGCAAAAGATTAGGGCTCGAATGCTAACGGCGCGGAGTAGGCAGAAAAGTTATCCAATGTTAGGCGTAAAGATCTTAAGTTCAAGGAAAGTGATAAAGAATTCCTGAAAATAGCACCTATCAAAGATGTTCTAAGGTTTGGAAGGAATGATAAGCTAAGTCCGTGATTTGTTGGGTCGTCAAAGGTCTTGGAGCGAATTGGCTCTATGGTTTATCAGTTGGCCTTACCACCATCTCTCTCTGTGGTGCATAATATTTTTCATGTCTCCATACTAAGGAAGTATGTGACAAATCCATCCCACGTGGTGGACTTCGAGCCCTTACAACCAAATGAAAAACTAAGTTATGAGGAGAAGCCTATCCAAATCCTAGCTCAAGAAGTGAAAGTTCTGTGTAACTATGAGGTAGCACTAGTGAAAGTTTTATGGAAGAATCATTAGTTTGAGGAGGAAAATTGGAAGCGAGAGGAAAAGATGAGGACCAGTACCCAAGACTTTTCTAGGACTAGAACTTTCGAGGACAAAAGTTTCTTAAGGAAGGAAGAATTTGATGTACCAAAATTTTTAAGGTAAATTCAATTTTTTTTATCTTGAGTTAATTGAGGATTTTGATGTTGAAAAAATATTGAATTTTATTTTGGATTTAAAAAATATGTGATAAGTGATTTGGAGACTTGGAATTAAGTTTTTTTTTTTTTTTTTTTGGGATTTATCTTGTTGTATGTTATTTAATTTAATGAAAAAATTAAGAGGTTTTAAGGGGGGAAAAAGAGAGAAGGAAAATAAAAAGGTTTATTTAGTTTAATTGGGGGAATTAGGGTTTGTTTGGAAAAGGATATTTAAATTAGGGTTAAAGTGGCCTTGTTATACGTGCAAGGAAAAAATTAAAAGGAAATTCTTTTTCTCTT
>NC_052360.1:74201540-74238910 GCF_009727055.1 Benincasa hispida | reverse complement strand
TTTCTTCTTTCGTTCACACGTTGCCCATGCCGCCAGAGAAGTTTAGCCATCGGTCTCGCCTCCAATCGTCCACGTCCGTGCATCATTGATCCAACACCAGTTCCAGTCGCACTTTGTTGGAATATAGAAATAGGCAGCGAAAGAAAAACATAATCATTAAGCATTTTAATTCCTTAATTTCGACATCAAGATAAGCATATTCATAGGGTATTGAGATGTTTCAAGAAACATATACCCTTAAAGAATTCTTCCAATCCAAGTTATTCCTCACGAATTATCAACTCCAAATCTTCAGTGAACTACCAAGAGATCTTCTCTACTATTCTCAGCCTTGAATTTGAGAGGTGGAACTCAAGATTGAAGTGAATTTGTGAAGGGAATAGAATGGCTTTCAGGTGAAGAACATTTTCTCTGCAGAAAACTGATTTTTTAGCAAACCTCCCCTTTTCATCAACAATTTTTTAGAGTTTTATGTATCATCTTCATGCAAGCACTGAGGCGTTGGTCAATGCCACTTCAATTTTCACTTGCAAGTTGTGGCTAGGTGTTGAATTAGGAATTAATCCACCAAATTGTGGATAATTCCACTGACTTAATTAAATTGAATTAATTTCAATTTTCATTTTCAATTTCAATTTCTAATTTTAATTAATTCCAAAATTAACTAAAATATAATTTAATCAATTCTAAATTAATTAAATTCAAAAATTCAATTTCTCAAATTGAATCCATAATTTGATTTTAATTAATTAAATAATAATTTAAGTAAACCCTTTTGTCACAAGCCTAGTTTTGTAGATCTGTACCTTTCCAGCTTCGTCTCGTTTTCTCTTGTAGATCCACTTGCAACCGATGGGTTTTACCTTTTCTGGTTGATCTACAAGATCCCAAACTAAATTGAAGTATATTGACTCCATTTCAAGGTCCATGGCTTTAATCCACTAGTCCTTATCCACATCTTCCATTGCTTGTTTAAAAGTTAATGGATCCTCTAAGCCATCATCTAGTATGATGACTTGAGTTTCAGTTAAATCCATATATCGGTCAGGTTATTGTACAACCCTCCCACTACATCGAGGCACTTTCAACTCTTGAGAAAGATGTGAAGTACCAGTTTATAGACAACTCTTGTTGATGGACCTGCTCGATCAACAACTCTTGTCGATGCATCTGTGGTTTCTCTAGTCATTTCACCTATTACTAGCCTACTGCGAGGTAGGTTATTCTTGATGTGGTGTTCTTTTAGGAAAGTTACATTTGTCGATACAAATACATTATCTTCATAAAAGAAACTACCTTTTGTCTCTTTAAAGTAACCTATAAATAGGCATATCTTTGAACAACGTTCCAACTTCGTAGGATTTTGCACCAACATATGTGCTGGGTATCCTCAGATTCTGAAGTATCATAAACTACCTTTACGTCCTCTCTATAGCTTGTAAGGTGCTTCAGAAACACTTTTCGAGGGAACCATGTTCAATATGTACACCGCAGTCTCAACTGAGTGTCCCAAAAAGAACTTGGCAACTGAGTATGACCCATCATAGAATGAACCATGTCTAACAAGGTTCTATTTCTTCTTTCTGCCACACCATTTTGTTGAGGTGTGTCAGGTGTTGTGGGTTGTAATTGGATTCCGTGTTCTATCAAATAGCCTTAGAATATCAAGTCCATATACTCACCACCTCAACCTGATCGAAATGTTTTGAGCTTTTTACCTAATTGATTCTCAACCTCTACCTTATATTCCTTGAACTTTTCAAGTGTATCAGACTTATGATGTATTAGGTAAATGTAGTCATACTAAATAATCATCAACAAAGCTAATGAAATATTCATACCCTCCTCTAGATTTAGCATTCATCGGACCACAAAGATTTGAATATTCCAGCTCTAAGGGTTCTTTGGCTCTAAGACCTTTTCCAGAAAAAGATCTTTTAATCATTTTATCCTCAAGACAAGATTCACACGACGGTAATGAACTGTCTTCTAACTGATTTAGATGACCGCTCTTCACCAATCTCTCAATCCTGTTGAGATTGATGTGACGAAGTCTCAAGTGCTAAAGATAGTCATTTGGAGAAACTTTCCTTTTCTTATTTTGAGTCTCAACTGTTTTAGACATCTCCATGTTCAAAATGACTTTTATCTCAATCAATTTTAACGTGTACATGTTATTTTCTAATTTTGCAGAATAAATATTAATATCTTTCGAAGTAATGAACACTTCAATATTTTCAAAAAAAAAAAAAAAAAAAAAAAAAACTTTGTAATTTCGTTCTAGCAAACATGAGATGGATATTAAATTTCTTTTCATAGAAAGAATGTAATATACATTTTCAAGTAGAACGTACATATCTCCTACAAATAACTTCATATCTCCCACTGCTTTAGTTGAAACAACATCTCCAATCCCTACCTTAAAGGTCGCTTCGCCTTCTATAAGTTGTCTCCAAGAACTTGTTTCCTTAGAAAAAATACATATATGATTAGCGGTACCTGAATCTATTATCCAGGTTTTTTTTATCGTTTTCCACTAAGCATGTTTTCATCACTAGTAAATCGCATTTACTCTGTCGTTCGAATCTTGCGTTCTCATCCATATTGTTTAGAACTTTAGATGAGTTGGGAGATAGAGAACAATCCTCTGTTAAAACTTGTTTTGAATCATCGTTTGCTGTTAATTTGCATGTTAAATTGTTATTACCATTAACTAAAGCGGAAGCAAGTATTTTTAGAAGAATACGACAGGCTGAAATTTCAAACATATTCTTATTAGTAAGTTGCAACTAAATCCAAATTATGTTTTAGCAAAAAGTAATAGTGTATACATAATCATTATTTATTTGCAACGATACTATAGTAAGTCAGAATAAGTGCTACCGAGGGGCAGTCAAATTCTCTTTCACTAAAGCAAGACATTCTTGACTAAATACAATCTCCAGAATAACTCATATTACGACAGTCATTTATCTACCATTTTTTTGTCAAGAACTACTAACACTTAGTAATTCTGTGAGTGTAACCCGCTATTTTCAGATCTTATAGAATGATATAAACATGCCCCGAATTGGAAGACAATGTTCAAGACGGAACTATAAGACCCTATTCATTTCTGAACCTTGGGTTGTTCCGAATCCTATGTTATAACCCTCCAAAAGGATCGTCGTGGTTAACGACTAGTTAGTGTCGCCTAAATACAACAGCAGGCACAACATAGGAATCTCACGGTTCAAACTAATGAAGAAGACCGTAGGATAAGTTGACACATTTCCTTCACAACTTACTATGAACTACTTTCCCCATTCACCTTGTTATTGACCCATGCAAACACTTTCCAAATGGAGCAGTCGCGGTAAAGCGATACGAAGCCGAGCATAGATCTCACAATGTGAACTCTTGGGGACGTGAGAGCTAAAAATGATATATCGAATATATTATTAAATCTCTCACTGAAGTGTTCTAAATGTTTTGGTATACTTTTACTCAAGTTTGTTCCGGCTAATTAAACAACCTAAGTCTAGGTGTTTATCCAAGTATAACGTTTATATTTGGATTTAACCTACGATGTCTAGGTGATGAACCAATTTTAAAACCTCACATCGCTCACGTATTGCTCATAAAACTAGTTAACAACGCTCAAGTATTCGGCCATAATTCTCAGGTAGAAGGTGTTACGTAGACCGCTATTTTAAATACCCCCAACCTTACATAGGATTATATATCGGTTGAGTTTGTAACCAAAGTTTAATAAGATAACGACCTACTTTAACTATTAAAACAAGTGGTTAACATACGTGAGTATGCAACTTATTTTTGTTATAAATTTTAATTTCTAATCCAATTTTATAACAACTTGTAAAACTTTAGACATGCTTTTGCATCCATAACATACATCAAATATCTCATGATTTAATATAACATTTATATAAAAATAATTGAAACCCTAAACATGCATACTATATATTATAACATCTTATAACTTATTTTCAATGCATGTACCATGCTTTCTATGGTGGGATTTTAAATCAACATGGAATACTATATGTACATACAAGATTTGTTTAATTATAACATACATCACATGCATAAATAAGTAAACACAAACAGATGTGGTTTAGTTTTGGCATTCTCAAGCAAACAAAGATCTAATTATTACAATAATAACCAAAACTGACTCCAAAACACTTCTGGACCGCTCGAACCACCTTGAACCAGACCCGAACCTCTCAAACCGGACCTTCAATGCTCAAAATTGGGTTGAATCGAGCAAAAAACTATCGAGTACCATCAGGCATGCCAACAAGCATCGAGTATGCCATCGACTATAAGCATCAAGTATGTCATCATGCATCGAGTATGACATCAAGCATCGAGTATGCCATCGAGTATGAGTATCAAGTATGCCAACATGCATCAAGTATGACATCGAGTACGATCGAGCATTGAGTATCTCACAAAATACTATTGAGTAAATGCCATCGACCATCGAGTATGGCATCGTGCATCGAAAATTTACCAAAATACCATCAAGTATGTCATCGAGTATAGCATCATGCATTGAGTATTAATCAAAATATCATCGAGTACCATCGTATGGCATCGTGTATTGAGTATTTATCAAAATACCATCGAGTATGTGCCATCGAGCACCATCGAGTATGGCATCGTGCATCAAGTATTTGCCAAAATGTCATCAATTATGTGCCATCAAGTATGGCATCATGTATTGAGTATTTCACAAAAATGCCATTGAGTATCATCGAGTATGGCATCGTGCATCGAGTATTGAGCAGTAGCTGAAAAAACTATTTCTACTGCTCGACCTTCTTCACTTCTTTCTTCAATTACAACCTAATTGTAACTCTAATGACTCCAATCGAATTAAAGACATTTAAGCACACATTAAGGCCCATCAATCGAGAGCCAATTACAAGAATTACAACATAATTGAAGAGAAAACAATGTCAGTACTCAGAAAAACCATATCAGTTCATCATTTTCATACAACTTATGAAAAATACCCACCAAGCCAAAATTAACTCGAATTGAATACTTAAATAATGCTCTGAAACGAAATATTGGAATACAGAAATAGGCAGCGGAAGAAAAACATGATCATTAGACATTCTAATTCCTTAATTTTGACATCAAGATAAGCATATTCATAGGGTATTAAGATGGTTTCAAAAAACACATACCTTTGAAGAATTCCTCCAATCCAAGCTGCTCCTCACGAATTCTCAACTCCAAATCTTCAGCGAATCACCAAGAGATCTTCTTTACTATTCTCAACCATGAATTTGAGTGGTGGAACTCAAGATTGAAGTGAATTTATGAAGGGAATAGAATGGGTTTCAGGTGAAGAACATTTTCTCTATAGAAAACTGATTTTTTAGCAACCCTCGCCTCTTTATCAACAATTTTTTTAGAGTTTTATGTATTGTCTTCATGCAAGCACCGAGGCATTGGTCAATGCCACTTCAATTTTCACTTGTAAGTTGTGGCTAGGTGTTGAATTAGGAATCAATCCACCAAATTGTGGATAATCCACTAACTCAATTAAATTGAATTAATTTCAATTTTCATTTTCAATTTCTAATTTTAATTAATTCCAAAATTAACTAAAATCTAATTTAATTAATTCTAAATTCATTAAATTCAAAAATCCAATTTCTCAAGTTGAATCAAAATGAAAATTAATTTGATTTTAATTAATTAAATAATAATTTAATATCAAATATTAAATTAATCATACACCAAATTTTAAACATGAGTCATATTCATGAAATTAATATTTAAAATGACACTTAAATATTATAAACTCTCTAATTTCGTTTAATTTCGATAAATAAAACGTTGATTAATTATATCGAATATAATTATACAAACTCTAATTTGAATTTGAACTATTCAAATTCAAACTCTAAATTCAATTTGAACATTTCAAATTGAAATTCAATTTGAACAGTTCAAATGATATCATTCCAAATTCACTCAATTTACTAGTTCAAGGTGTTCATGTTTTACGAACTAGTAGAAGGATCTTATGGACCTAAAAATCATGAGCTCCAACGATTTGAGATTAATTGGCTAAAACTCTTTAGATCAAATTAATCAATATTCGTTAACTATCGAGTCACTCCACTATAGCTCGATAGTTGCACTCTTCTCACTGTAGATATATTTGTGTCCACTTGATGTAACCATAATCAGTAAGTTGACCCTTCACAGGTTGTTCGTAATGACGGTTGAGTCAAATGTTTTTTTACTCCCGAAATTGCGTCTTGTTCCTTAAGTTCCATTGATTCTCTAATGAACAATTGGTTTGTGATCAAGTTACTAAACCAGATCCCTCTCGAGCCAATGAGAGGGTGGGACTCCTTGTTCAAGACCTGGATTCAACACTTAAGAGAACAACCCTCCTCTTATCCCTTAAATCGAGTAAGCGTGAATTTCATCTTGCAGAACTATGTCCCCAACTATCTATCCGATCTTATCCCTAAAATGGGAGGCTTATTGAGCAGTGATGTTAGACTACTCTCACCAATTGAACTATGAGCTAGAGGTCTTTTGACTCTCCTCCCCCCCTCTTTCTTACAATTAGTTGCTGCATGCTACAAGGAACCTCGCCCTATGCAGATCAAAGGATAATCCTGAATAAACAGGAGTTCATAGTTAGCTCAGGATTAAGATCGAGTTACCTAGGTCATCTAAGCGAAATAGTTGGTCTTAAACAATAAACAACATTATAAAATAAGAGTGACTTATTTCTTGGTCCGATCTTACGCAAATTCATTGCATAGGACGCCCCCACTTCTCATGTCAATACATGAACGAATCAGAATCACTTCATTTGTAACACCTTACAACAAATTGTAACAACTATAGAGTAGGTCGCATCCGATAGTGTTACCAGAATAAGGCACCCAACCTTATTCATATACTATAGATCATTTTGACTATTTACTCGAACCTAATCCACTTTTATGTCTCCACATAAAGTATAAGTATTCATATAATAGCCATTGATCTTAGTTTATTAGATTTAATCTTTACAAGTGCAATTTACAAATTCAAGAACAACTTTATTGAAGAAATGTTAAATAACATCTTTATTGATAATAGAAAATTATTAACTCTACAAACAGTGAGTTTTAGGACCTACAACCCAACAGATACCTACTGCCAGTTTGCCTTCAAACCCAATTATATGTTAAGAATTGGTTCCTATGTTGGGTTGAAATATTATGTCCTGTTTGTTGGACTGTTGGAGGGGAGTATGGAAGCTTATGTTTACGCCATGGAATTTTGATATTATGTATTGTTGTAGTGTTTGATTAATGGATGAATTGTGAGACTGCTCTGAATCTTAAGCATGGTTTAAGACTTTGATGGTATACTTATGCCTATGTGAGACTGATAGTGACTATTAGTGTTTTTATCAGGATATGCACATCATATGTTGTGAATCTTCGGGTTCACACCTTATCTCTATGTTACAGCGTTCCTTTGGGGTCACCATTTATGTTTATGATAGCATCACCCCATGGTCACTATCTGTGAAAGTGTGCCTTTGAGTTTGCCCCTTATGCTTATGACTACGATGCATATTGTGCACTTGAGTCCTAATAGGAAGGCTAACAGTTCACCTAGAAGGCCCAATAGTGGGTCGCTTACTGGGTATATTTAGATACTCATCCTTTTCTCCTCATGTTTTTCAAATAAAGGTAAAGATAGACTGACGAATGGTAGGAGGGATCCATGACCCGACCATTGAGACATAATATCGCTTCCGCATTTATGATTTATTTGATAGTATCTAGTTAGGGAGTCTAGCATTTTACAACTCTTGGTTATTTCATTTATTCATTTTTTTATTCGTTTATTTGCTCAATTTATTCTAAATTTGAGTCAGGGGTATCCCGAACGGTGTTTTTGGAATTTTATTATTGATTTATTTAATGAAATAAAAATTTTATTTCTTTTATTTAGTTTTTCTTCGAGAAATTTATTGTCAAGCCTATGCATGCATATAGTAGCATCCTAAAAATATAATAAAAAGTTGGATCGTTACAGTATGGGTCCAAGGATTTGATCCTTGCATGCATTAACTCTGATTTATAGGAAATCCACTTCAAGATCAGTGTTTACTCTTAATGGAGGGGTTATAGTCTGGAGAAGCACCAAGTAAGGATGCATTGCTAACTCCACCATGGAGGGGAAATATGTAGCAGCTTGTGAAGTTGCCAATGAGGCTGTTTGGCTAATGAAATTCTGGACTGATCTGGAAGTTATTGCAGACATTTCAAAGTCCATCACCTTATATTGTGAAAATAGCGGTGTTGTGGTTAATTCTAGGGAGCCCAGAAGTCACAAAGAAGCACATTGAGCACAAGTATCATCTAATAAGAGAAATTGTGCATCGAGGGGACGTGATCGTCATGCAGATAGCTTCAACGCACAACGTTGTTGATCTATTTACAAAGGTTCTCATGGCTAAGGTGTTTGAGGATCACCTAGAGAGTATGGGTCTACAAGATAGGCTACATCTAGTCTAGGGTAAGTAAGAGATTTTGTATTGGGCACGTATTATTTGCCCTAATTTCTTATTTTTGTGTACTGTTGTAATAGTTTGACTTTTATGATGTACACCACACTAGCTTTAGAACAAGTGGGAGATTATTGGGGTTGATGTCTTGAATCTCGTGAGTCTTGTAGTTTGTAATTATACTATACAAACAATTTACTTACTTAATAAAATAAAAGGTATTTTATTTGACATTTAGTAGCATTAACCAACAAAACCAATAAACTAAGATCCAAGGTTATCTTCTATAACTTACACATGTATATGGAGACATACAGATAAATCATGTTTAAGTGATAATCTAAACGGTCTGTAGTAGATAGATAAGGCTAGGTACCTTATCCTGAGACACTACGAATATGACCCATTTTGTAGTTGTTATCATTATTGTAAAGTGGTACAAATAATCTGATCTTGATCATTCATATAGAAACATGTGAGCGGGGGTATTCTATACAACGAGTTTGCAGAAGACCAAACAATGAAATGAATAGTCTCTCCATATAACACCATTGATAGAAGAGACTTACATTTCACCAGGATGACCATAAGTGACTTGATTTGAATTTTAAGTGAGTTATGAACTCCTGCCAATGAAGGCAGTCCTTTGATCTGCATGGGTGAGAGTGGTCAATTTCGCTGACTCAATATGCCTACCATTTTGGAGATTCGTCTGATTGGGGAGTTGGGAATATAGCTACACAAGAAGGAATTCGTTCATTCTCTATAATCAGATTAAGTAGAGAAATTGCTCCCTTAAGGACTGATTCCAGGGCTTGAACAATGTGTTGTCACACCCTCTTCTGGTCCGAGAAGGGTTCGGTCATAGTTGGACTATGATCAATGATACTTAAGGAGTTAGATGTAACTACATGAGTAAAACGGTAATTTTGGCCCAGTTGTACTTACGAGAAATTTGTGAAGGAAAAACGCACTATTGGTTGGTTATATCCAATAGATACAGAAATATATCTGTAGTGTGAAAAGTGTAACTGTCGGTCTTTAGTAGAATGACCGGCAGTTAATGAAAATTAGTTAATTTAATTAAAGAGTTTAATTAATTAATCAAATACCGTTGGAGCTTCAATCTATAGGTCCACAAGGTCCTCTTGGTAGCTCACTTGGGATAAATGAGAATAAAATTAATTTTGGATTAATTTAAATAGTCCAAATTAATTGAGAAAATTAATTATATATGATATAATTAATACAATGTATATGATACATTATAATATAAAATTTTATTTGAGAGGAAATAAATATTTGAATTTGATTCAAATATTAATTATATGAATATGATTCATATATATATAACTATGGGTTAAATTTAATATCAATTTGATTCATATTAAATACTATAGGTTAAATGAGAGAATAATAAACTATAGGTTATATTATATGTGATATAATATAAACTATAGGTTATGTGTTTTATTTGATATAACATAAGGTTTATTATACATATATATTAAAGTAGTTAATATGTATATGTATTTTTGTTAATTTAAATTATTTGAATTTAAATTAATCTATATTTGGGGAGGGAGTTAACATAACTCCCCACTCTACTTCTCTCATTTATCGTGATACAGGCAGAGAGAGAAAGTGTGGTTTTTTTTCATCCTCTTTTCCTTCTTCACAGAAGGATTTGCTCCCTACAGAACTTATAGTGAGAACTCTCTGCATCTTCACTCTGAAATTAAAAAAAACTCTCCCTCTCCTTCCAAAATTTAAAACGAAGCTCACCCCTCTCGTCGATTCTCACCCTACTGAGAATATTGAGGTTTCATTGTGGTGATGTCCACATTGGATCTTGGGTATTGTTGTAATTGGAGAGTTTGTTCGTTGTGTTCGAGCAGTACCGAGAGGACATGCGAAGATTAATTGATCTTCAATAGTCAGTGTTACTCTCCCCTTAGTTTCTCTCTTTGTTTTATGTAAAAGTATTTAGTACATTTGAATGTTTATAGCTATGTTTCCGTCTTCTTTGTATTTTATATCATTCTGTAAAATTGAAATCATAGTCACGATGCCTTTAGCGCTTCCACTTCGGTTTTCCAAACCTTCAAATATATATATCATAGAGATTCTTATAAAACATTCCTGAAGAATGTGATATAATCCTTTTATTAAATATTTGTTGATATGAAGGTATAAAAATAATCCCTATTTGTCCATATGCTATGATAAAGAAATTAACACAAACTCCTGAAGAAATTTCAAAGGCAAATAGAATTTCTTAAAAAAAATTGAGATGATAAGTTTTGTCTTAAATTGCAAATAAAGCATAAAGCAGATGTAATTGCATCAATTTATACATATAAGATCTTATATGGACTAGCTCCACCATTGAACACTCCTATGATGGTTCATTCACTTGGTGTGAAAATTTTATATCATCTAATATCAGAAAGATAATGAAGAACTTTAGGTCCCGAAGAATCATAATTTTTGGAAAATAAGTGCACTTATATCTTTATTAGTTTATACAATACCTGTCGTAGCATAAATGTAATATTTCTCCAAAGAAAGATATTGGAATAGAGTTAGACATATGTTATGTTTTTATTTGAGAATTAGTTTATGTTATGTTTTTATTTGAGAACTAGTTTACATGGATTTATTTTATTTGCATAAATCTAATTGTGATCTAGTTGATTGTGAAGATGTAGATTACTTATTTAACCCATAAAAACTAAATCTTAAACAGTACTTAGTACATAGAGAAGAATTTTTGTATAATAGCAGTTTATGAAGCAGATCATAACAACTACTTTAATCATGTTAAAACCTTGATGATGTACGAGGCTAGCCAATAGTGTTCCTATATCAAGATGATAAAGCATAAAGTACCAACATCACTATTCAATGAAATTCTTCAAAAGATGACTAGGGAGACTTCAAATGTGTTACTTGCAACAATATCTGAGAAGTTAACACATGATATTTGTATGCGACAACCAAGAGTATCAAGTGATGTTTTCGTGAGGAAGAGTAAATGTGTTATACTCTTTGTTATACTCTTTTTCCTTATATTGTGATTTTGTCCCACTGGATTTTCCTAATAAGACTTTTAATGAGACAGTCACTAAAGTATATAAAATAAGGTACTATTTTCCCTTCACTAAGATTTTTCCCATTAGATTTTTTCCTAGTAAAATTTTAATGATACATTTATCTTATATAATATGAATATCTAAGGAGAAGTATTATAAATGTAATATTTATTATAATATATTATTTAATGTAGATATCTATTAGATATCCATAACCTACATATGTTATCAATTATCATAAACCTCCCATTGAATTTCATGGTGTAACATGTACCCTCTATTAGATTCTATTTATAGCGGTGTATGGTGCCTTGTAAGACACACCAAAATTGATTTCAATATTAACTCTCTACTTCCTCTCTTCTACTTTTCTCTCTTGTCTTGCTCTCATTATTTTATTTTATTGTTGATATTGCTTTTATTTCATCACAAAACTTAATTAGTTATAATTATGATTCTTTTATTTCTTTCAAATTAATTAAACATTAACGCTAAAGACTGAAAATAAAATATCAAGATTGAAATTTATAGATCAAATAAAAACAAAACTCAAACTTCAAGAATAAAATTATAATATTTCGAAACCAATGGACTAAATTGAATTCAAACTCAAAACTTAAACACTAATATATATATATATATTTATGATTAATTAGTAATAAGGAATAACCCACCTCCCACATTTGTCAAGTTATATCCTTGAAGTTTTCAAATAAAAGAGAGAATCATATCCTTTAAATAGATACATGCTGTATATTTCCCCAATCATTCCAGTGGTGTACTAGAGAGTAAGTGATAACAAGAGATCCACTCAATCACTGATTCATTCACCCAAATTAAAAATTTCTCCAACTCCTTATCCATCCGAAGCATAACCTTCATAGTCAAGGTAAGACAGTAAACAAAATTATCAACCAGAACATAACTTAATTAGTTTAAATATATGCTATCGACTATCAGAAGTTTAATTCCCTCACCGACGTGCTAAACTCAATAAACCAGGGTGTAAGAAAATAGGAAATAGAACTTGAGAAAAAGTAATTTCAAACGCTTGCTTTGCTTCTTTTTCAAAGAAAGGGAAAAAAAAAGAAAAGTCCAATACCAAAATCTAGAGCACTGTTATTTTCCTTCACTAGAACCTGAGAAATGACATTTGGCTAACTCAACTCTACAAATTAGCCCCTATCTAAAACAACCATTACATTACCGGAAAAACCATGGCCGCTCTCATTTTCTTTCGTGTTAATTATTGTTTTTGGCATACATGGGTTTGATTTATTCTTCATCCTAATTCCCCTAACCATGAATCCATAAAAACAAGAACCTCCCTTTGAATTTACACCTTCTTTGACTCACCCCTCCTGCTCCCATCTCCACTCTTTATTATTCAATCCTTCCTTTTGCTGGTGTTGCCGAATGCAGATGCAGCTCATCGAACAGTAGTCGTTATGGCGCCCTTCAACCTTGTGCATCTGCTGAGACAGACGTCGTTTTCAGGCATCCCATCTCAACAAAAACGTTTGGTATGCCATTTTATCTCGTGGAATACTCCGTCACTAATTTGAGGAACATGGATGACTTATCCTCTAATAGTCGTGCCGGGGTATCGAACTCTGCAATTCTACCTGCAAACCACATCCAAATATAGATCTCAGTTGATTATCTAACTAAACATGTGAAATGGGAGATTGTTCTTTGGTCAGTTCGTACTAATGTAAGGTCTACATTTTGGCTTTTGGTTACGAGCAGTACTCACCGTCGCTTAGTACCAAAACCAGATCACTGTCAACTACAGTTGGAATTCTATGTGCAATCGTGCATACGGTGCAGTCTCTGAACTCTGTTCTAATAACCTTCTGGATAAGATTATCTGTTGCCATGTCGACTGATGCGGTGGCTTCATCGAGAACAAGTATTCTGGCTTGTCTCAATAGTGCACGACCCAATGCTACGAGTTGCCTCTGCCCTACACTCCAGTTATCTCCATTTTCGAGCACTGCAAGTTCATTGTAAAGAGGATACCATCAGCAACCAAACATGTCAGGCACAGCCGACGAGAGAATGGGAAAGATTCCATATCTGGTAGTTAAATACCTGGTGTATCGAGTTTTTGCTCCTTTTCACGAATCATCTGTCCTAGCTGCGACTTATCCAGCGTCTGAACAATGTCAAAAACAAATCAGGAAACCCATTTCATTTTACGGAAGAGTATTAAAACATTCAACAAATACAGGTCGTCTTTTCAGAAAGACCACGAAAAACACATTACTACTAGTATCTGCTCATTCCAAGAAATTTGATGAGCATTCCATTCAGGATATCTACTGCAATTGGCCAGCATTTATCAAGCCTCTCTAAGTTTTTATTTCTTGTTTTATGTCTCTTATTTAAGCTCTTAGTTTATTATGCTTTAATTTCATGACCCCGTTGGTTTACGTCCTAAGTCCTTTGTAGTTTCTTTTTACGCTATGTTTTGTAGCATTCTTCTATATCTTAGAGCACTAGTCTCTTTCATTCCCTTAAATGAAAAGTTTTGTATCTTTTTCTTAAAAAAAAAAAAAAAAACCAAAAAAACAAAAAAACAAAAAAACAAAAACAAAAACAAAAAAACAAAAAAAACTAGTATCTGCTCACTAATGGATATTGGTGCCACCTAATACTTCGGCTTTACATTTTTTGCTCCCTTTGATCACCAATCAATCCAATAGACTTCTCTTATTTTAAATGATAAAGGTGGGAACTTGTTTTGTTCTTTCGGTTACAAACAGAATTACTACTATAGCAATTTTGGTAGACAATACAGTGAAGTGGGAATTTGAGAGAGATATCAAACCTGCCAAATTTCATGATCAGAATGCTCTTCAAGGGGATCAAGATTGCCCCTAATTGTGCCTTCAAATAAAGTGGGATCCTGAGGTATGATACTAAGACGGCTACGGAGGTCATGAAGGCCAATTGTAGCAATATCAATATTGTCGATAACTATCCTTCCACTCGATGGTTCAACCAATCGGAATAGCGCCTGGATCAAAGTAGATTTACCACTTCCAGTCCTACCAACAATCCCAATCTTCTTTCCACCGGGAAAGCAGCAAGTTATACCGCGGAGCACCAAAGGAAGATTCTCCTTGTATCGAACCTTGAAAATGAAAATGAGGGGAGTTCGTAAAATTGAAAGAAAACAATTCTGTCAATTCATAGTTGTATTTGATCGCCAATGAAACATGGAAGTGGAACGAAGCTTTCAATGATAAATAAGCAAATAGAAAAATAACACTTGGGACTCAGGATGATAATGACATTAAATCTTGAACCTTAAGAATACCACACTTAAACATACACACACACAAAAAAATCGACAATATTGTAGGTCAATCACTACCTTTAGCTCAGTAAGCTCAATAGTTCCATTCTCAGGCCACGTTGAAGGAGGACGAGAGTCCTCAATAAGTATTGGTGCCTCACTTGGAATTTGGCTATACTGATAAATCCTTTCAATAGATATAATTTTGTTTTCGAGCTTGCAAAAGCTAAGTATCCACCGTGACAGGCGAGCATTCAGATTCAGACCATATGTTACCGCAAGGCCAGCCATGCCTATACAAACAAAAAACAGAGGTTGATAAATTATGCCAAGCCAGTTTCTTTTTAATCTGCAGCACTAGACAGTTTTAGTTGTTGGTTACTGGTCACTGAGACAAATGTACTTCCAGAAATCTTGTCTATTTCTAACCATTTTACACAGTCAAGATTCAAGGTCCATATGGTAACCTTGAAGAAGAAAACAAAATGGTATGCTTGAGGCATCTCACTATAACTGACAGATAAAATTGAAATGATAATTTTACATGCAAATTTGTAGTTCAGAATTTCAAAACATGTATTAATCACAACACTAGACGAAACTAGATTAGATGTGTATATATAATTGAAATTGTCTAGGTTCATTGCTGAACGAATTAAACATCAATTCAATCGAAACCACATCCTCCCCAGCTTAAGTCAGGCCACTTCAAATCACTATTTTGCAGGACCAATGACTCCATAGCAATGTAAAAACACCCAGCATACCAAAAGCAATGAATCTAGAAGAGAACATGACGTAATTAAATGATATGGTAAAATTGGCAAACTCTCTCTTTCTCTAAGCCATTATTAAATGATATAGACGAGACTTTGACATACTTGGGTCAATGCTTCCATGCGGGAAGCTGACTAGCAAAACCATACAGAAAGCAAAGACGAAGGTGGAGAGCAATTCCATACGAAGACAGAGCCACTCAATAGCGGCAAGACTGCAGAAGAATGGGCGAGAGTAACAATCAAGAAGATAAAGATTTCTCTTCATAAACCGTTTTTCCTGTCCAAACCCTCGTATGGTCGCTGCTCCAGCAATTGACTCGCCAAAAAGATTAATAACTGGAGATTTCTGAATGCTAACAATGCGAACAAGCTCCCTTGATGAAGCCATGTAGTATTTCTGCATCATAAAGTAATAAGGCCACACGCCCTCAACACCATTAATCAAAATATGGAAACTGAACTTTTTTATTAATACTAGAAGACCAAGTGAAGAGTTATTTAAAAGGAAATTTTTGTAGTTAGTCCCTCTCCAATTATTACTAACTGGAGCGCCCTTTTGGAATCTTAGACATTCCTTATTCCCACAATCAGTTTTTTCTAAGTCTCCCCTTCACATGAATATATATGCCATTTTATCAAAAAGAAATGGTGGAACGAGACTGGAAATTCTACATGATGCACAAGAAGTACTAGCCAAGATGGCCACACGATTTTGGAGTAAAAAAAAAGTAATGAACAAGTAGATCTTATTTCTTCTTTTGCTAGCATGGCAAACAGATTTCATTTCTTGTAATTGGGATTCTTTAAAATTCAAGAATGCTTCTTTTCATCACATTTAATATCTCTTTTCCTTTTTTAACAAACTTCTGAAGCTCCATCTTTGTATCTCTCCCCCTTCTATGATGATAGAAAGAAGTGTCGTAAACAGACTGACAAAAGAATAATAAATAAAAATGGATAAAGTAGTTTTTTTATTTTTTTGGCCGGGGGGAATTTGTATATCCTAAAACCAGCGCAATACAATTACATAATACTTTTGCACCAATCAATGCCTTTCAAGAGGACATAGTAAAAGCGATAGGAAAATTTATTTTATTTCCTTATAAGGGGGAACGTGTAACCAGTACTCACCTGCATCCACAAACAAACAATAGCCATGGGAATGACTAAAAGCAAGACTTGCCAGGTAACTTCTGTCATAACACCAACAATACCAATAAGTTGAATTGTCGTTGAAGCAAACCCACCAAGTCGAAAAGGAATATCAAGATCCACAACACTTTGATCAATGGACACCTATAAGGCCAAAAGTAATAAAATAATTCAAAGTTGAAAGAAAAAATAAATATCTATGTAAATAACATGATTAAATCGACTGGGCATCTGTCTCTTAGAAAGAGAAACTTACGCGATTCAAGATCCGTCCTGCCGGTGTCGAGTCAAAGAATGACATGGGTGCACGAAAAATAGATGTAAGCATCTTGACAAACAATTTTTGTGCAGCCGCAAGACCAAACATAGCAACCAGTATAGCCCTAACAAATACAAACCAAGAGCTTCCAAAAGCAAGTGCCATGTAGACCACAAGGAGGATCATGGGAGTCACTTTAGGTTGGTCCCCTTCAGTTTGGGGATTTGCCCATGCCATCCACCAGTTGCTTGCAATCTGTAGGAATTGAAATAATGCTTGTGCAACAATTATGAGAGGAATTAAAAAGCCTTTATATGCTGCAGCCATGTATGACAAGTAGACCTTCATGCTGACCCGGCCTCTTACCCTTTCCTCTTCTTGTACAAGCTGTCTTTTCCTACTACGTTTTGCCTTCTTTTTCTCCTTGATTGCCTTCTGCTCTGCTGCGGATATACATTCTTGCACTTCCTTGGCTAAGTTGTCGACGCTATTTCCAACAAGATCACCCTTTTTACCAAGATTAGGAGATTCATCTGCAGACATAGTTTCATCTGATTCTTCAGATGAATGGCTGGGAATATCCATAGCTTCAATAGCTTCGTGATGAGCAGTTACCAATGTGTTGAAGTCCGTTCCTGCTTGTAAAAGATCATCATATTTTCCTGCCTGTATAATGCGGCCTTCTTTGATAACCTGGATGGATGGAAAAGGAATGACCGAGAGAGAGAAGTGTAATATCATTACTCACTGTAATCCCATTAATCTGTAGTTATTGCTGAATACTTCTTTTCTTTTTTAGGGAACAAAATGAAAAGATATAGGAGACATCACAATTGCATGAATATAAGACCATACTGGAGTGCAAAATTGAGTTGAAATCTGAATACTAGTTCACTAAACGTTACCCTAGAACCATCTACATGGAGAGAGAGAGAGAGAGAGAGCATCACTGGGCAACTTCAATTTAATGATCCGTTCCTGCTACTTTTTCCATCACAATTCAAAGCTTGGGGCACATCAATACCTAAAGTTCAAAGGAATTCCTTCAAACATATGTTTTCAACCTCATACTAACCCCCACTGAGTTCAACTTCTTTTTAGTGTTCCCCCCCTCGTACTGAAAAATATTTACATGAAATGTGTGTACAGAATAAAAAGGTGTTGTGGAGCAAAAGGCAATATGCTCTTTAGAAGAGACTGGATGTGAGATTGACGTTATCCATTTGTATCTTAGGCTCTAAATTATCATTCCCAAGTACGGCTAATCAAACACTTCAACAAGAATTCAATATAACTTTTTACAGTATTCATCGAATTCTCACTTCTATTTTTAACTTAAGATCGTGTCACAGTTCGATTTTCTGTAATTATGATTTTTTATCACAAACCCTTTTCTGTAATTATGATTTTTTATCACAAACATCATCAGAGTCATTTTTTAAAATTGCACTAGACGTCTGAGTGGGTGTCTCCACTACTCTTTTCTGCTTTTCACCTATAACATAAAAAACTGTTTCTTGCCAGAGAGAGAGGCTAGATCTTCTTTTCCATAGGTTAAGGCAAAATGCTCAGAAAGACTTAAACATGAAGTGGATGAAAGAAAGAGGAAAAGAAGAAAACAGAGCAAGCACGTCATAATATCACAGAAGTCAGAACACCAGACCAATTTCAATCAATTTACAAATATAGATTGGCGGCAGAAAAAGAAAAAACTCCAAAAATATGTGCAAGAAATTCCAGAGCAGGACTCTCCAAAACAACAATTGCATAGAATATGAGGAACAGTCCATACCAATATCAAATCAACAGCGGGCAAAAACTCAATTTGATGTGTAACAAAAATGACAGTTTTGTCTGCTAGTGCCGTCATTATGTATTCCTGCACGACATGTTGCCATTATATAAGTAACCATACAATCAAAAACCTAAGAAAAATACGGAATGTCATAAATAATATACAAAGTATAACCTTAAACAAGTCTAGGGCAGTGTGTATATCAACAGCACTGAAGGGGTCATCAAGTAAATAAATATCCGCATCTTGATATAGTGCCCTGGCAAGCTGAACACGTTGCTTTTGACCTCCACTAAGGTTTATTCCCCGATCACCAATTATTGTTTGATCTCCATGTGGGAGATTCTCCAAATCCTTCTTCAGTGAACAAGCATGAATAGCATTCTTGTATCTTGGTTTGTCAAGAGGACTTCCAAAAAGAATATTTTCTTCTATGTTTCCAGATTGTATCCAAGGTGATTGAGGCACATATGCAGAAGTACCACATAATCTTACCTGTGAGCAGAGAAAAAAGTACTCAAGAAACTAGTAACATCTCCAATATCAAAAAAGGGAAGAACATGGAAAAAAGTGGGTGAAAATTTTTATATAGAAATATGAAATTAAGAGTGAAATTCTAGAAGACTCACTTCCCCCATGATTTTTGGTATCTCCCCTAGGATGCAAGATAGGAAGCTTGATTTCCCAGAACCAACAACACCACAAACAGCAACACGCATCCCTTTCTCCACTCTCACTTGTATTCCTGATAAAGTTGGCCTTGGAGAAGAAGTGTCCCAGGAGAAGAGGCCATCTTTGATCTCTACAGCTGCATTTGGTGTGCCTCGAGGTAGGACAATAGTTGCATCTTCCTGCAACTCTTCCTCCAGCAGCAGTCCAGAAATACGGTCTAGAGAAACTTTTGTCTGGGCCATCATTGACACCAGGTCGGGAAAATTCCTAAGTGGTTCTTGGAGGATTCTAAAAGTGGCTAGTGCTGAAAGAACACTGCCTGCAGTAAGTTGACCCCCCAACAATATGCAGGTGGCAAAAGTAACAACAGAGACAAATATCGGGGAACTCCAGAAAATGAAAGTAATGAAGGCTTGGGAATAAAGAGCTTTCCTAAGCCACTTGAACTCCACACCCCGCATCTCCTCCAACTTATCTTTATACCTGACTTCCCAAGCTTGCAGCTTCAGAATCCTCATGCTTCTTAAACACTCAGACGTTTTTCTCATCCTATCATCCTTGGCAGCCATCAGTTTATCTTGATAATCCTCTTGTATTCTAGCTATTGGAATGGTAACAATAATGGAGACAATGGTTGCAATCAATGTTGCAATAGAAGCAATTCCAACGTTCTTATACAAAATAGCTAGAGCAAGAATGATTTGCATAGGGAGCATCCAAGCATCATGGAGATACCATGAGTAATCCCCAACCCTTTGCACATCAACAGCCATGTAGTTCACGATCTCTCCACTGGTATGACTCTGTTTAGCAGAGCTGGAAAGCCGAAGGCCTTTCCGATATACTAATGCTGTGAGAGCCGATCTCACATGCATACCCAAGATGTCAACCCCAAGATACCACTGTCTAGCTGTCAGAGTCTCCACAAGCTTTGCTATGAAGAATGTTCCAGCCAAAATGTATCCTTCATGGGGGAAAGTCTCTTTCCCCCCCAAGTAATCAACAAAGTAGCTAATCATATAAGGGCCAACATATGAAACTAAAGTATTCAGGCCAGCAAAGATGGCATTACAAGCTGCCTCCTTCCAGAAGGACTTCAGAATGGCCCAAGCAAGAGAAGGCTGTTTCGAAGGATTGTCTGCTTTCAATTTTTCCCAGTTTGAGTTCAAAATCTTATAATTGTTCTTAGATCGATCTTTTGGTGCAAGAAGGGGGATGTCCTTCAGTTCAAGTGGTCTTTTCGCACCAATTGAGAGAAGAGGGTTCAGCCAAGAAAGTGTAATTATACTAAAGAGCCCGGCTTCGCTGTAAGGGGTGACCTTGAGACATCCAGGTTCTTCCTCAAGAAGCAAAGGCTCTTGAAGATCAGGGTTCCTATAAACTTTTATACCAGTAACCCCCCTAACAGCAACAAAAGACAGGAAAGCTAAAGCAGGAGTTGCAGCAAAATTTGCAACAACATGAGAGCGCAGGTAATTCAGACCATGTAGAAACAATTCTCTTCCATCAACATAGAAAGCACACAGACAAATAACAAAGGACACTAACCACCAGAGCCTCAACAACAACGGAAATTTCTCAGAAGCCTTGAATTTGCAATGCAGAGCCAAAAAACCCAATAGAAACCAAGACAAAACTTGAGCAGCCGGCAAGCAAACAATGGACCAATCTTCATCCTCCTTCCCTCTAACAGACTCTCTAATTGAACTAATGACATCGAAACCTAATACCAAAACTTGCACAAACAACACATAGAAACAACATGAAACCGACATTTTGAAACTGACCCCGACGTCAACATCATGAATTTCACCATCCCCGCTGCGCCGAATTGGACTTGCATTTGCACCAGATTCATCATCCTTAACGAAGCCAAGGCGACCAACAAACACAGATATCCGCTTCGCCAAGACAACAAACAAGAATAAGATAAAAAGTGCTAGATTTAAGCAAATTGATACGAGCTCCAAAATTGGCAATGTTCCAAAAGCTTCCGACAAGGTATTAGACGATCGTACATCAGATGACAAAGCTTGGCTTGTATTCAATAAATGGGCAACACCCATCATTGATTGCGAGATGGAAAGCGATTCAAAACAGTGAGTCGGCGGCGAGTTAAGTGAGAGAAATAAAACCCTGTTAAGAAGATGAGCATTTCACCATCTGGGTTTCTTGTAGACACCTAATGAGTATTTCGGTAGACAACCTGCAGACACATAGCACAAACCAACAAATGGATTTTTTTTTTTTGTTAACACGAAAGTCGAAGAGAGACAGAGAAATAGAGCGACGCTTTGCGCTGAAACACAGTGTTTCTGTCTGTAGCGAAATGGGGAATGGACAAAAGGGGAGATGAAAAATCAAAAAAGAAGACGACCCATGACCGGAAGTAGAAAATAAAACTTACCCACCTGCCTTGGCGAGATGTAACTGTGTTGATTACTGATGAAGATGAACAGAACAAAACAAACCAAACCAAACCAAACCCAGTTTCACCAAAATCCCAGCCGCCCCTCTAGTCTCACAACACCAATTAATTCACCACTGATGAATCCAGAAATGAAACAAGAGAGGGGGTATAGATATAACGTATAACAACCAAATCTCAAAACGAAATAAATGAATTAAAAACGATGATGACGATGAGTAGGATCCAAACAAATAAAGAAAAAGCAAAAGGGGGCAGAGAGAAAGGAGAAAAGAGAGAGAGAGAGAGAGAGGGACAGCACTCTCCCTTGTTCTCTCGCTAAGAATTGAAAACTAGAAAGATGAAAAGCGAGGATTTAAGGAAATGGGGTTGGGGTTTAATACAAAAACAAACTACCCAGGAAGAGAAACAGTGAAAGCAACATAGAAAGAGAGAGATATTTGGGGAAACTCAAATCCAGCCGGATTTTGCTGTTGGGTTTTATCAAATTTATCAATGGCGTTACTAAGAACCAAAAATCACTCAAATTTCGTCTCTGTTGAAGCACATTGTTTGATTTTGTTGTGTTCTGTAATCTCCTCCTCCTTCTCTTACATGTGTTTCTGCCCTCTCTGCCACGGGAACGAAGATCACTGCGAAAAAAGAAAGGTTCCCAGTTGGGAAAAATGGAGGAATCACAGAGAGAAAAACAAACAAAATTTTTGCTTCAAAAGTATAATCCCTTACACATTTGAGAATTGAGAATTTAAGAAATTAGGAATGAGAATGGAAGAAGCCGGTGCGTGCTAGCTAGGTCGGTTAATAGGTCATCACTCCACGAACCAAAATTGGTGGATTTTTCATTCCATTACATTTCTCACTCTGAATCTGATGCCATTATCATTTATCGTCTTCTTCTTTCCTTTTTTTTTTAAAAATAAATAAATATATATATGTCATTATATAAACCTTTTTTTTGCTGCCTTTCCATCTCCCCTTTTGTTTTCCATTATATTTATGGTCCATCCTCGATCTCCATTATGATTCTCTTTTTAATTCTTTTTAGGGTAATTTTCTTTTTTTTTAAATATATGAAATGAGAAAATCCAACATCAAGATTAATATAAATTAAGTTATGTTCGCGGTGGTTCGAACTTATTTTATTTTATTTTCTATAATTTCAAATGTCTACGTGTCTAAATTTAGTTTATGTACTCTACTCTTAAAAATAGTTTCATTGTTGGTCTATTGTTGATTTTTTCAAAAAAAAATTACATTCTCTTTATTACATATAAATTATTATTATTATTATTTATCTANCAATAGGTAAGAGAGAGGAATAATAAAAGCTAACTTTTTTTTTATTATTTATCTAATTTAATATAATTTATATTTCATGGCCAATTTTAAGATTTATTAAAAATACATCATTAAATTTAAACATATTAAGGTAAATGCTAAAATGAAATGAAATTTCAAAGTTGGGACTCAAATGGTGCTTTATAATTTACTCTTGATTGTACGGAGATTAAGTTATAATTTTAATCCCAACTTTGAAATTTGAAAAGATTTTCAAAGGCTTCTAAATTTTAAAAACATATTTAATAACTATTTAAACGTTTGATATTGTATCTAATAAATATTTGACCTTTCAATTTTCTGTTTAATTGATCATTGATCAAATTGACATTTTTAAAAATTAAGAACATATTAAACATAATATTAAAAGTTCAATGTCTTATTAGATACGTAATTTAATTTTATGTATAATATATTCGTTAAGGTTTATAAAGTAATGATTTTGTTGAGAATATATATGACATGAGCATGAAAATTCAAAACTAAATATTTAATTTAACATTGGTATAAAATTGACTGTGCTTATATATATATATATATATATGAAAAACCAAACACAACACTCCTTCATTTTGTCTTGTTTTTTCTCAAATGTCATGCTAGAATGAAATGAATGGTTTTGAAATTATCATAAAGTTGCAATGATATGTGTTTATAAACAAAGACCATAGGTTGGTGAATACATCTCACCAAAATAATTATGTGTTTTTTTTAATTTTTTTTTTTTTTAAAAAAAAAAGGTGAAGAAATTCATTAATCTTGTCATTCTTGTGGTTGAAAAGGGCAAAGATTTAGATTTAGATTTAAGATTGTAAAATAAGAATAAGAATAAGAATAGATGATAAAATGGAGAATAAAAAAAATAATAATCAAGAGGGTTGAGTGAGGTGTGTCCAAGTCATTGTTGATTGTTGTTTAATGTAAAAATTGGGAAACCCATAGTATTTGGTCCACATATCCTTCAAATTGTCCCTTTCCACTTTCTTATTTCCTTTTCACATTCCTAAACAATTTTATGACCAAACTCTCTCCCCTCTCTCTCTCTTGTTTCTCTTTTGCCTTCCAAATATACCAAACTATGTCCTCAACTAGCTCACTTTTTATATTACTTTTCTATTCTTCTTTTTTTCAACTCTCAAAAAGTCATATCTACCCTCCTGTTTTTATATTGATCGAGATAACAATCTCTATTATTCTTTGTGATTGTGTAACTTAGTCAACATGAACATAACTTAACTGACATAAATATATATTATCAATCAGAGATGTCCACTTCCCATGCAAGAGACGAGTCCCGATGGTGACCCACTCATTATTCGTTTAAGTTGAGAATGAGAGAGAGTGGGAAAAAAATCTCCGAAAGCTAAACGGGGACAAGGATGGGGAATACATTCCCACCCCTATCCTGTTAGCCTCTTTTGTTTTATTATAGTAATTTAATATTATGTTATTTAGTTTTGTTATATAAATATTATATTCATATTTCAAGTTTTATTGTTTAGTGGTCAAATATTGAATATGTCTGAATTAATGTTAAAATGGATATGTTTGAATTAGAAATTTAGATTATATATAAATAATTTGGTGGGTAATTATTTTTTTCTATTAGAATATTTAATAGTTTCTCTTTAAATTCTAACTGTCTAAATAGGAAAAAGTTCTTGCAGATAACCTAAGCCCCTTAAATATCTCATGGGAAATTCATGCTCCAATCTTCGTGAAAAATTTTATGGGAATAGGGAATGAAATGAGGACCGAAAACAAAGAGCAGGAAAGTCATCTATGAAAGTCTCAAAAATTGGGAAAAAATATTAGTGGGTTTTTTTTTATTTAAAATTTTACTATATATTTTAATAGGTGGATGCGCCTAAGGTTGTTTTGAAATATAGATAAATAATCAAAATATTTACCAATATAGTAAAATATCGCAGCTATTATTTATAAATATTTTTAATAATTTTTTCATTTAAAATAATTTTTATTATGGTAATATTTTGATTCATTGTAGCATTTATTGCCGTAAAATATGGTCCATTTATTATCGTCCATATTAAGAAAAGAGGGATATTATATTTTTTTTAGAAAATCTCTTCATATAGTAATTCAATCAATTACTGTTATTGTTATTATTTTTTTTTGGTAAATGGATAAATGTCCAATCATTAAGAAAATGAATATTGTTAAAGCTTGGTGCATTTATTATAATCTAGATTCTAGTTTAAGAAAAATGGATATTAGTTTTTATAATTAAAAAAAAATATTCTTATAGCAATTCAATTTGTTTAAAAATAATGGTTAGGACCTAATTCGAAAGGAAAACTTTACAAATAGAAAAAATGTCAAACTATTTATAAAAATAACAAAAAAATATCGATAACTTCAATAATAAATTTCTATTAAACTCTATCAAATAAGATTAAATTTTGCTATTTTATGTAAGTAGTTTTCCTCATTGGTTTATTTTTTAAAATCTCCAAATTTGAAAACTATTTAATTCCGTTCTTGAATACTATTTTTACCTATAAATTTATTCATATTGTTATATACTCTCTATTGATATTATAAAAATCTAAAAAAAATAGTTTTCAAAATTTTGTTTTTTTCAAAATTTTGTTTTGTATGTTTAGAAATTAAATAACAATTAAGTGTTTTTACAAAAAAAAAAAAAAAAAAAAAAAAAAGAAAGAAAAAAATTCATAGTATGACAAGTGAGAAACCAACACAAATTTTAAAAATAGATAACTAAAAAAGGAAATTGTTATCAAACCAACGTAAACGTATGATCATTTATTTAGAATCCTTTAATATGGAAAAAAAAAAGGCATTAGCCATTGAACTATTGAAGAATCCAAATTATTACCTAACAAATTTGTTAAAAAATTAACTAAAAAAAACACTGATCCAAAAAGGGAATGTCTTTTTTTTTTTTTTTAACAAAAGGATAATAATGTATTTTTTTTTAAAAAAAAATAATATATTTATTATATTACTTTAATTGATGTAATATTCTAAATCAAGTAATTATATGGATGTCATACACCGATTACCAACATAATGTTTTAAAATGTTAGCACATCTCAATTACATTAAACTTATACTATTAACTTTGAGTTCATAAATTTGGTTTTTCAACCACATGACGTTAATAAAATAAAATTTAAAAAGAAACATATATGCAAATACTCTTTTTTATAAATTTTTATATTTTTAAATCTAAGGTTACTTTTGGTAACATTTTAATTATTTGATTTTTTTTTCTAACGGTCATAATGATAAATGAAAATGATACATCAATTTAAAAAATTAGAACACGCTAGAAAACCAATAATATTATAATAAAAATGCTAAAAAAGAAAAACCAGCATGATAAAGAGGATTTAAAAAATTTGTGGAGGAAAATAAAAGAATAAAATAAAAAAAAATTAATAGAAGTAAATAAATAAAAGCATAATATGGCTTGAAGATACTAAAGACGAGAAACTAACTGTCAAGAAGCCTAGAAGGGTCATTCCATATTGGCTGAATTTTTCAAACAAGACAAAATTATTTAAAGTAAAATAAATAGAAACAAAAAATAATAAATAAATAAAAACAAACTTAAGGAAACAAATATAAAACTTATAAGTGATAGCATTGAAATTCCCTCTTAACACTTTCCAACTTCATAGTAACAACTAAATTTAATAATACATGGAAAAGATTAAATAAATAAATAAATCTCTTCACTATTTAGTTCCCACAATCCAATAATGATATTAAATACTTTTAATTACCGTTCTAAACTTAAATTTGCTAAAATTATATGAATAGTTTCACTTTAAATCAATTACTTTATTTGGCGTCTACTGTGTTTCAGCTAATTATCTCTATGGTTCGTGTACATGCTACTTCGTGACGGATTGATCTTCATAGACTTAACTAGTTTGTTGGTTTTATTTGTTCTTTGTTTGGATACTTTATCTCTGTATGTCAGTTTCTGCGGTCCCCAAATTGTGGGGTGTTTTTGTTCTTCTGATTGTTTTGTTTTCTACTTGTATTGTCCTCCTTGTTGATTCCGTCTTTTCGTCGGTGTGCATCTTTATAAGTGCTTATTTTGCTTTGGTGCCTTGATTCCGAAGTGTACTATCTCTCTTGTTGTTGTATAATAATATTACCTATTCAATATATATATATAGTTTAACTCTAAAGTCAATTACAATTGAATCCAAAGTTGAAGTATATATTCGTTTTTTTTTCCACTTTTAATTTTAGTTAAATCCACTATTTTTCACAAAAAGTGAAGTAAAAGTTGCTCGTTTCACAAATGAAATATTTGCACAAATTATGTCAGATTGATGCAAAAGATCAACATTCCATGAAAATTTTCATAATTCACAAACTTTCACAAAAATCTAAGTGTAGTACTTTCCATAACTACCTGTGATTAACATTCAAGTTTAAGTTAAAATATTACAACATCTTAATCAAAGTATGCATCTGGATAGAAGTTGAAAGCTTAAGATGAAAATTTGGACACTTGTCTCTTTCTCCTAATGTTGATTTTTGGTCTTTTTGGTAAGAAGTATTGGTTGATGATTTCAAGTGGTTTCGTTCATAATCTGCTGATAGAGACGCTAAGGTGAGTTGATTAGGTTGTGTTTAATGGTAAGGTGGTATCTCTTCTTCCAATACTAATTGAGTCTACTCAAGAGTTTGTTCGACGTTCCTTCTTCTCATGGTCTGGGACTCAAGTGTCATATGAAGTGTCCAGACAGGAAGGTGGCAGAGGGACATGTTTAGTGAAGGACCTTGTCCCATCTTTGACAAGTTGGGTCCTATCGTCTACGAATTAGGAAAGATTGTCTTGTGATATAGCTGTTGGATTTTATATCCTAAAACTCATTGTTTGTAAATAATAAATTTATTCTGTTATCTATAAAGATGTTATTGAGATTTATTTAGTAAAGTTGTTATTGAGTGTATGAATTGCTCATTTTGTTATAGAAATAATCTAAATCCAATAAACTAAGATCTCTGGATATTACATGAGTACTTGAATTTTATGTGGAGACATAAAAGTAGATCAAGTTCGAATAGATAGCCAAAATGGTCTTATACAAACTCTTTGCATAGGATGTTCTCACTCACATGTCTCTACATGAACGATTCGGGATCACATCGTTTGTGCTTAATACAAAGTGAACTACATTCAATAGTGCCTCCAGAATAAGGTACCCAGTCTTATCCATATAATGCAAAGAGTTTGTACAAGACCGGACCGAGAAATAAGTCACTCTTACTTTATAACGTTGTTTACTGTATAAGACTGACTATTTCAAAGCGATAACCTAGCTAACTTGACCTTAATCTTGAACTAACTATGAACTCATGTTTATTCAAGATTATACTTAGATTTGCATGGGTGAAGGTTGGCTCAACAGCACTGGCTCAATAAATTCCCCATTTCAGGGGTAAGATCAGATAGATAGTTGGAGACATAGGGTGCAAGAAGAAATTCACTCCTACCCACTTTTAGGGATAGTAGAAAGGTCGTTCCCTTAAGTGCTAACTCTAGGTCTTGAACAAGGGGTCTCACCCTCTCATTGGCTCGAGAGAGACTCAGTTTGGTGATTGGATTACAAACCAATTAGAGGATTAGTAGGACTTAAGGAGCAATATGTAATCTCGGAGGTAAAATAGCTTTTGACCCAACCATTTTTACAAACAACCTATGAAGGGTTGACTTACTGATTATGGTTATATTGAAGGGACAGATATATCTACAGTGAAAGGAGTGCAACTATTGGGCTTTAGTGGAGTGACCCAGTAGTTAACGAATATTGCTTAATTAGGTTAAAAAGTTTAGCCGGTTAATCTCAGACCGTTAGAGCCCATGATATGTAGGTCCATTAGGTTCCCTACTAGCTCATAAACGGACTAAACCTTATAATAGCGTGATGAGAGAATTTGAAATTTTAAAATTCAAATTATATGTGATATGATTTAAACATTTAAATTATCAAATTAAATGAATTTAGAGAGTTGGATAACATTTAAATATGATTTAAATATTAATTGCATGAATAGGGATTCATATTAAGAATTGGTGTTTTATTAATTTAATATTTGATATTAAATCAATTTAATTATTTATTTAAAATTAATTATTGGAATAAATATTATTTAAAATTAACTATTGAATTAATTTAGTTTTATTTTTTGAAATTTGTGATTTCAAATTTAATTGATTTTAATGTTAAAATCAATTTAGAAAAATTGAAAAATCAAGTTAGGGGTTTTTCTAACCTTGACCAACTCACTTTTCACTCAAATTGCATGTCTTCTTGGTGTCAATTTCTTAAGAAATTGATCTTGCACGTTGTTGTTTATTAAAAGAAGCAAGGATCAGTTGAATTTACTAGGTTTTTTACATGCAAGCTGGTTTTTTAGAGAGAGAAGGGTTCTCTCTTGTTCTTCAAAAACACCTAAAATTTTCTCCAAAATTTCTTTCAATTACAGCTTATTTTGAATCCCACAATCCAATATAAGGTCCTAAATAATAGTAAGGAAGATCAAGTGGTGGTCTACAAGTATTTGGAGTGAAGATTCGAGCTGAATTTGAAGATTTTGGGAGTTCTTCAAAGGTATAACTTCAAAACCCTATATTCTCTTATTGAACATGCTTGTTTATTTGCTTAAATTGATGGAATTAGAGTGCTTAAGATCCTAATTGCTTACGCATGTTAAATGTCAACACCATCAATTGGTATTAGAGCATGATTTAAGCACTCAATTCATGTTAATTTTAGCTCAGCAGCTGGTTGCAGTAGAAGAAGATACTGCCTTGCAACGTTGTAATGCTACTTTTGGAGTGTTGCAATCTATTCTTCAAACAAACCAGAAAAGAAGCAAAAGCATGTGTTATTGCAACGCTATTCATTCTAGCCCAGAAGGCACGAGCACAAATGGATCGATTCAGCCGGTTCAAGTCAATAAGGTCCGGTTCAACTAGTTTTAGATCGATTCAGCCTATTTTGGAGCCCTGGAGGTCTGGTTCTGGTGGTTTAGGTTCGGTTCTGATCGGTTTGTGAAGTCTAAAGGCTTTTGGAGGCTATTTTTTTAATTAGTATTATAATAATTTAGGTTGTTTGCTTGCTTAGGATGCCAAAACTGGTCTATATCAATGTGTTTAATTATTTATGCATTATGAATGTATGTTATAATTAAATAGATCTTGTATGTGCATATGTATGTCATGTAGATTTAAAATTCCACCATAGGAAGTATGTAGCATGCATTGAAAGTATGTTATAAATGGTTATAATATATGGTATGCATGTGTTAGGGTTTCATGTTTTAATATAAAGTGTTATATTAAAATTATGAAATGTTTTATGAATATTATGGATTGAAAGTATGTCTATATTTTATAAATTATTATAAAAATGGATTAGACATTTAAAATGCATAACAAAGATAAGATGCATGCTCACCTAAGGTTAACAAATAACAACTTGTTTTAATAGTTAAAATAGGTCATTATCTTGTAAAACATTGGTTACAAACTCACCCGAGCTAAAATCTTGTTTAAGGCTGGATGTACTTAAGTTAACGGTTTATAGAACACCTGCTACTTGGGGATTTTAGCCGGTTATCGAGTATTGTTAAACCGATTTTATGAGCATGCCTGAGCGATATATGGTTTTAAAATTGGGTCATCACCTAGACATCGTAGGTTAAATCCAAATATAAATGTTATACTTGGAAAAATCACCTAGACTTAGGTTGTCTTATTGTTAGAATATACCCAAGTAAATATTTACCCAAAACAAATAGAACACTTCAGTGGGATTAATAACATATACGATATGCTGTTCTTAGCTCTCATGTCCCTAAGAGTTCACACTGTGAGATTCATGCTCGCTTCGTGTCACTTGGGAGTGACCTTCATTCGAAAAGTGTTTGCATAAGTCAATAGCAAGGTTAATAGGGGAAGTAGTTCATAGTAAGTGGGCGAAGGATGTGTGTCAATGTATCATGCAGTCTCTTCCATTAGTTTGGACCGTGAGATTCCTATGTTGCGTCTGATTATCATTTTTAGGCAACATAAGCTAGTTGTTTTACGGTGGCTATCCCCTCGGAGGGTTGTAACATGGGATTCGGAACAACTTAAATTCCAGAAATGGATTGGATTTCTTAGGTTGATTCTCAACCTTGACTTTTCAATTCGGTAGCATCGTTAGGGCCGACCTCTGGGGTCTGAAAATGGAGGGTTACACTTACAAGAGTTACTAAGTGTTAGTAAGTCCTTGACAAAAAATGATAAGTAAAGAACTATAGGAATAAGCGTTATTCTTGAATTAGTATTTAATGAAGAATGTTTTGCTTCAGTGAAGAAGTATTTGATTGCCTCTCGGTAGCATATATTCTGACTCACTAAAGTATCGTTGCATATAAATAATGAAATTTCGGTACATTATTACTTTTGCTAAAATTTGATTGGATTTAAAAGCAATTCATTAATAGAATTTGTTTATACTTTTAGCATGACTAGCTCATTAGTACAATTATTGGCTTCCGAGAAACTTCATGGGGACAATTACGCTACATGAAAATCAAACCTGAATACAATATTGGTAATTGATGATCTGAGGTTCGTTTTAACTTAAGAGTGTCCTCTAAACCCCAGCTTAAACGCAAATCAAACTGTTCGGGAAGCATATGACAAGTGGACAAGGGAAAATGAAAAAGTCAGAGCCTATATTCTTACCAACATATCTGATGTCTTGGCTAAGAAACATGATGACATGCATACCGCTAAGGAGATTATGAAATCTTTGTGGGGGGGATGTCCATATTTCTCCCTTAGACATGATGTCATCAAATACGTTTATAACTGCAGTATGAAAGAAGGGATCTCTGTTATAGAACATGTCCTGGACATAATGGTCCATTTCAATGTGGCAGAAGTAAACGGAGTTGTCATAGATGGGAAAAGTCAAGTCAGTTTTATTCTAGAGTCTTTCTGAAGCTTCTTACAGTTTCGCACGAACACGATGATGAACAAGATAGAATATAATTTGACTACTCTTCTCAATGAGCTTCATACTTATCAGTCCCTGCATATTTATTGAGATCGAAATTTGGTGGTGCATGCTTTAGCTTTGAAAGTTCTTGATGTTGTTGGGGTTGATGCCCTAAATCTTGTGGGTCTTATAGTTGTATTATATGGTACAAACAATTTATTTATCTAATATAATCTAAGATATTTTATTTGACACTTAATAGCATTAACCCACAAAATCAATAAATTAAAATTCAAGGTTATCTTCTGTAATTTAAACATAGACATTTTATTTGAAATTTAATAGCATTAACCCACAAAACCAATAAACTAAGATCCAATGTTATCTTTTGTAATTTAAACATGTATGTAGAGACATACAAGTGGATCATGTTTAAGTGATAACCTAAACAGTCTGTAGTAGATGGATAAGATTGGGTACCTTGTCCAAGTGACACTACGAATACGATCCGTTTTGTAGTTGTTACAATTGTTGTAAAGTGCTACATATGATTTGATTATGATTATTCATGTAGAGACATGTAAGCAAGGGTGTTTTATACAAAAAGTTGGTATAAGACCGGACCACGAAATGAACAGTCTCACTATATAACACCGTTGATAAAAGATACTTACATTTTACTAGGACGACCATAGGTGACTTGATCTGAATCCTGAGTAAGTTGTGAACTCCTGCCACTAAAGATGGTCCTTTAATTTGTATAGGTGAGAGTGACCTATATCGCCGACTTAATATGCCTTCTATTTTGGAGATTCGTCTAATTGGGGAGCTGGGAACGTAGCTTCACAAGAAGGAATTCACCCTTTCCTTACTGATAGGGAAAGTAGAGAAATTGCTCCTTTAAAGGCTGATTTCGAGACTTGAACAATGTGGCGTCACACCCTTTCCTGGGCTGAGAGAGGTTTGGTCATAGTTGGACTATGACTTATTGTTCATTAGAGGGATCAGTTGTACTTAAGAAGTTAGATGTAACTATAGGGGCAAAACGGTAATTTTGGTTCAACTGTACTTATGAGTAATTTGTGAAGGATCAAAGCACTGTTGATTGGTCATATCCAATTGACACAAAAATATTTTTGTAGTGCGAAGAGTGCAGTTCTCGGTCTTAGTAGAGTGATCAGCAGTTAATGGAAATTGGTTAATTTAATTAAAGAGTTTAATTGATTAATCAAATACCATTGAAGCTTCAATCTATAGATCTATAAGCTCCCCTCTCGGTAGCTCAACTGAGATTAATGAGAATCCAATTAATTTTGGATTAATTTGAACTGTTCAAATTAATTGAGAGAACTAATTATTTATAATATAATTAATATAATATATTTGATACATTATAATATAAAGTTTTATTTGAGAGAAAATAAATATTTGAATTTAATTCAAATATAGATTATATGAATGTGATTCATATAAATATTATAGGTTAAATTTAATATGAACTTGATTCATATTAAAGAATGTCAAATGAGAAAACATCAAACTATAGGTTATATTATATGATATAGTATAAACTATACTTTATATGTTATATTAGATATAACATATAGTATTATATATATAATTTATTTTTAAGTTTTTTAATTTTAAATTAATTACAAGGAGGGAGTTATGGAAATAACTTCCCTCCCCCGTATTCTCTCAATATATCGTGGAAGTGGACAGTTTTTTAAGATATATGTCTTTTTCCTTGTTCACGCAGAGATCAGAAGGGTTTTCCCTCAATTTTTGGTTGCGTTGCAAATTTTCTCTAAAAAAATTCTCTCTTCCCTCCCTGCCAAAACTATCACGAAGACCACAAATTCTCGTGGATTTTCACCTTATAAAGAATACCAAGGTAATCCGGTGGTGATGTCCAATTTGGGTTGCTGTGTTTTTTTTGGGTATTCGTGAGTTCGTGGAACAAGGAATTCATTCGAACAGTTCGTGACGGGAGAGGATTTCATGAAGTGATTGGTCCTCAATAATAAGTCTATTTTAATCTCTAATTTCCTCTCTTCTTTGTAGAAACATTTTATAATTTGAATGCATATATCATTGTTTCCATTCTCTGAATTTTACGTTTTTATATAAAATAAAATAAAATGGACCACAATCCACTTCCACATAGGTGTTTGCACATCATTCAGATGCTCCAAGTAGGGAAGGTTTTTCTGGGAGGATCATTCATCTTGCTGAAAGAGAGATGTCTATAGTGGGTGTCTCTCAATTATTGTTTGGTTTGCTATAAAAAGAATAAAAAAAATAAAGATGAAAATTGATACATGTGGTCAAATTTGAGCTATCTTGATTTTAATTATTTTAGGGGATGTTTGAGGTAAAAAATGAAATAATGAGAAGTAAAAAGTTATAAAGTTTAGAAAGTTGTGAACGTTTAGGACTCACAATGTAAGGAATTGATAACATATAAAATTGATGTTTTTTTTAGTAATAAGACCCACCAACTCTTTAGGTCGAACAAAGAGTTAGGATTCACAAGTCCTATTTTTTAACTCCTATCTTATAATTTTTTGGGTCTCTATTTACTTCAATCGAATGAGAATATAGGAATAAGATTAAAACTTTCCATTGATCATGTCTACTAAAAATACAATAACGAGATTAATTGGTAGACATATTACCAATTTCAGAATCCTTATTTTTTTTTTTGTCAATTTTTTTTTTTTTTTTTGAAAATCCTTATTCCCTACTATATTCTTCATTAATTTCATTATTATTCCTTGTTATGTGAGCTCCATTACATTTTCATTGATTACTTTAATTTTTTATTTTTTTTCTATCATATGTAAATTGAAATCCACAACATTTTTTTAAAATTGAAGTTTCTATTTAATTTGAATAAGTGATAATTTATTATAATTTGTCAAAAAAAAAATTTATTGGATAGCATATACAAATAAAACTTATTTATATTTTTCTAATAGGAATGGTTACTCTATCCTGGCTGATGTGGTTTTATTTTAATTAGTAATCATTTATTATTACCAAATAGAATTCATTATTGCTAAATACAATTATGTTAATATTTGTTTAATTCATACATTTTTTTAATTAGCTATTATTTATTAGTATTACTAAATCAATTTTAGTACAAATCACTAGAATAAGAAACTTTCTAAAAAAATTATTAAAATAAGAAATATCACTATAAAACAAATAGCAATTTTTCATTACTAATTATTGAGTTATGAAAGTTATATTGGCAGTTTAGTTATTCATTATATAATTGCATTGTTTCTAAATCTTGTTCTAATTTATGATCATTTAATCAACATCCATGAGTTACACTAATTCTAATTTCAAACGATTGACTGTATATAAACATCAAATAAATAACATTTCGATTTTGATTGAGTTTGGTATTGTGTCGTGGATGAAAAAGTAAATACTTATTTGGCTAAGTATGAAGACCGACCTATAGGGTCGGCCATCAACCAAAGTTATTTGGCTAAGTATGGAGGCTCATAAGATCGGTCATGAAGTCATAAGTTTATTTCGCTAAGTATGGAAACCGACCCCATAGGGACAACCATAAAGCTTGTAGAAGTCGACTCTATGAAAGTAAAGATTATGTGTCTAAGTGTTACACTTTTGCACGTGCTTGGGTCACTAATGAAATATACCCGACGATTTACAACGGTTAGTAACGGCTTGATTAATAGTCCGAAGAATTGGTTAGCGAATAATTGTTACGAAACCCTATTTTTATATAATCAAGAGGACTCTTGACATTTGAGGTGCCATGAAATACATTCACACTTCTATGCTCTCTAACTCTCTCTAAACGATAACCGACTTGATCATCAAAATGTTAATGGTCAAGTATCATACAGATACGAGCTTCTTTATTTATGGGACATTTATTTGATTCTCTCTTAAATTTACAAATTTATCGTTGGTACCAAATTTTGATATTAATCGTTTGAATTCATTTTGATTTCTAGTAGGAAACGATAATCTTAAAATAAATTTACCGACAAAGGTACATTTTTATCACCGTAGGTTTATGGATTTTGGACTTTGTCTTCAAAACAAATTTATGAGCCTTCCTGTACTTGTGGCCTATCTTCTCTACTTTATCACTTTCAAAGCCAATTCTCATTTTTCTCTCGTTTTTTCTCCTTTTCACATTACTTAAATAAGTTGAAATTTGGAATTTTCAAGATGGTTAAATTTTTGTCTGTTTATTTGGGGAAAATTAAAAAGATATTATCCTTTTAGAAACTATTTAGAAAAATATTGTTGTTTTCAAACTATTTGTAAAAATATTGTTTTTTTTTTAAATAAGTCGAGGGTTGAAAATTCGACCTAGATGGGTCGAATTTTGAACCCTCGACCTTCCCCTTTCCCTTTACTTTTGCACGTCGAACTTTGAACCCTCGACCTTGTCCTAACATTATTATTGAGTCTGTTTAATTATCATTCTCCGAAAGACATTCTCCATTCCGGAGACCTTTCTCATAACACTCATAATTATTTGATGTGTTAAAAATAATTTTGTATTGGGAGAGAACGAAAGAGGGAAGAGTAAGAGAGAGAGCGAGAAAAATAACAACAATACAAAATTTTGAATTGTAAGAGAGAGCGAGATTGAAAGCGGAGATTGAGAACGATATTGTAGAGAGAACGAGATTGAGAGAGCCGAGATTGTAAGAGAAAGCGAGATTGAGAGAGCGAGATTGTAGAGAGAGGCGAGATGAGAGCAGAGATTGTAGGAGAGAGCGAGATTGTGAAGAGAAACGAGAATGTAGGGAGAGAGCGAGACGCAACATTCCATAGACGTTGGAGATGTCCCATCCTACAATCTCGCTTGCAATCTCGCTCTCTCGCTACAATCTCACTTGCAATCTCACAATCTTGCTCTCTCTTACAATTTCGCTCTCTCTTACAATCTGCTTCACCCACTTATCTTCCTGTCGATGGTTGAAGTATTCG